>NC_135957.1:3477197-3609172 GCF_053455715.1 Rhinoraja longicauda
CTACGCTGCACGCCCTCAATAGTAAGAATATCCTTCCTCAAATTTGGAGACCAAAACTGCACACAGTACTCCAGGTGCGGTCTCACTAGGGCCCTGTACAACTGCAGAAGGACCTCTTTGCTCCTATACTCAACTCCTCTTGTTATGAAGGCCAACATTCCATTGGCTTTCTTCACTGCCTGCTGTACCTGCATGCTTCCTTTCAGTGACTGATGCACTAGGACACCCAGAGTCCAGAGGAGGTTTACAAGAATGATTCCAGAAATGAGTGGGTTGAGCGTTTGTCGGCACTGGGCCTGTACTCGCTGGAGTTTAGAAGAATGAGGGGGGACCTCATTGAAACATACAGAAACAGAATAGTTAGCGGCCTGGATAGAGTGGACGTGGAGAGGATGTTTCCACTGGTGGGAGAGTCTAGGACCAGAGGACACAGCCTCAGAATTAAAGGACGCTCGTTTAGAATAGGAGGTGAGGAGGAACTTCTTTAGTCAGAGGGTGGTTAATCTGTGGAACTCATTGCCACAGAGGGCTGTGGAGGCAGTCAGTGGATAGTTTTAAGGCAGAGACAGGCAAATTCTTGATTAGAACGGGTGTCAGGGGTTATGGGGAGAAGGCAGGAAAATGGGATTAGGAGGCAGAGATCAGCCATGATTGAATGGCGGAGTGGACTCGAGGGGCTGAATGGCCCAATTCTATTCCTGTAACTTGTGAATATCCCTCTGTTCCCTGCATTTCCACATATAAAAACCACTATTGTATCTGCCTCTATTTAAAGAGGTTTTAAGGTAGAAACATAGAAACATAGACAATAGGTGCAGGAGGAGGCCATTTTGCCCTTCGAGCCAGCACCGCCATTCACTGTGATCATGGCTGATCATCCACAATCAGTAACCCGTGCCTGCCTTCTCCCCATATCCCTTGATTCCACTAGCCCCTAGACCTCTATCTAACTCTCTTTTAAATCCATCCAGTGAATTGGCCTCCACTGCCCTCTGTGGCAGAGAATTCCACAAATTCACAACTCTCTGGGTGAAAGTTTTTTCTCACCTCAGTTTTAAATGGCCTCCCCCTTATTCTTAGACTTTGGCCCCTGGTTCTGGAGTCCCCCAACATTGGGAACATTTTTTGCTGCATCTAGCTTGTTCAGTCCTTTTATAATTTTATATGCCTCTATAAGATCCCCTCTCATCCTTTTAAACTCCAGTGAACACAATCCCAGTCTTTCCACTCTTACGACAGTCCCGCCACCCCGGGGATTAACCTGCTGAACCCACGCAGTACTGCCTCAATAGCAAGGACGTCCTTCCTCAAATTAGGAGACCAAAACTGCACACAGTACTCCAGGTGCGGTCTCACCAGGGCCCTGTACAACTGCAGAAGGACCCATACTCAACTCCTCTTGTTATGAAGGCCAACATGCCATTAGCTTTCTTCACTGCCTTTACTAGGAGATTAGGTGGGCACATGGATATGCAGGGAATGGGAAGGTATGGATCATGTGCAGGCGGAGGAGGTTAGTTTATCTTGCACGGACGATGTGGGCCGAATGTCTTGTTCACGGCACAGTACCGCTCCGTGTTCCACGCTACGGAATCCAGTCCAGGTGCTGGAAGCGACTCGCGATTGCTGCTTCTCACTGTATATACAGTCTAGAGTATATTTTGTAATGCGCTGATACACTGGGCTAATGGCAGACGAGCAGCCCGCCAGAAACACAGACAGATAAATTCTTGTTATCGCAGCTGGAATGCCAGAAAAGATTTTCAGGAAAGCTTTCAATAGACAATAGGTGCAGGAGGAGGCCATTCGGCCCTTCGAGCCAGCACCGCCATTCAATGTGATCATGGCTGATCATTCTCAATCAGTACCCCGTTCCTGCCTTCTCCCCGTACCTCCTGACTCCGCTATCCTTAAGAGCTCTATCTAGCTCTCTCTAGAATGCATTCAGATAATTGGCCTCCACTGCCTTCTGAGGCAGAGAATTCCACAGATTTACAACTCTCTGACTGAATTTTTTTTTCCTCATCTCAGTTCTAAATGGCCTACCCCTTATTCTTAAACTGTGGCCCCTGGTTCTGGACTCCTCCAACATTGGGAACATGTTTCCTGCCTCTAACGTGTCCAACCCCTTAATAATCTTATACGTTTCGATAAGATCTCCCCTCATCCTTCTAAATTCCAGCGTATACAAGCCTAGTCGCTCCAGTCTTTCAACATATGACAGTCCCGCCATTCCGGGAATTAACCTAGTAAACCTACGCTGCAGGCCCTCAATAGCAAGAATTCCTTTAATAAAACGACTCACTGAGTTAGGGAATGGAGGTGATAAATTATAACTCAGTCTGGCAAATGAACATGTTCCCACAAAATAAAATGTGTGTTGGAGAGTGTTAAGTTGGCGGAGCTGTAAGAAAGTCCACTAAATATTAAAAGCATTTTTATACGCTGCATTTGACAGGAACTTGCATTCAGACCACGCTTGTAAATTTAAAGGCCAGAATCAGCTCACAATGGGTAAAGGGGGAAAAAAACAAACTGCAGAAGCTGGTTTAAACCGAAGGTAGACACAAAATGCTGGAGTAACTCAGCAGGTCAGGCAGCATCTCGGGAGAGAAGGAATGGGTGACGTTTTGGGTCGAGACCCTTCTTCAGACTGATAATGTGGCTCATAATGGGGGAGTCATTGGTCCTATTTTTAATTAATGTTGGCCATGGGGATTTTAAGTCACCTTACAATAATAACAATAATACATTATATTTGTCATTTGTAGGTTGGCACAGGGTCAACGATTCAATGATACAACTGCACGGTGGCGCAGCGGTAGAGTTGCTGCCTTACAGCGAATGCAGCGCCGGAGACTCAGGTTCCACCCCGACTACGGGTGCTGTCTGTACGGAGTTTGTACGTTCTCCCCGTGACCTGCGTGGGTTTTCTCCGAGATCTCAGGTTTCCTCCCACACTCCAAAGACGTACAGGTTTGTAGGTTAATTGGCTTGGTATAAATGTAAAAATTGCTCCTAGTGGGTGTAGGATAGTGTTAGTGTGCGGGGATCGCTGGTCGGTGTGGACCCGGTGGGCCGAAGGGCCTGTTTACGCGCTGTATCTCTAAATCTAAAAAAAATCTAAATGTATTTGACAAGACAACGGGTCACCTCAGCAGTAATATTCCAAGGATAAATAAGATTTAAAAAATGACATTAGTAAGGTAAGAAGACAATATTAAAAATAGGTAAAAAGGCAATATTAAAAATAATCAACATGTATGATTTGAAATGTGTTTGTGAGTTCAGAAGCCTGATGGCCTGATGGTAGAAACTGTTCTTAAGTCTGGTGGACCGATTTCCATTTAGGTTATTTAAAGATATTTGGAAATGAATTGATGTGATTTGTTGCAGAGGTGAATGGGAAGTGGGATATTTAACGGAGGGCGAGACATGAAAATTCCGGAGTAACTCAGGCAGCATCTCTGGAGAGAAGGAATGGGCGACGTTTCAGGGCGAGACTCTTCTTCAGACTGAGGCATTGGTCGTGGCAAAAGACCCAGAGTTGCTTTATATAAAGGTTGGTACCGTACCACCGTGGAGGGGAGACGGATGCCCACCTCTTCTCAGAGTGCGGATTTGTGAAGAGGGTCTCAAGAAGGATGTAGGGATCCTTGTCAAGGTTCATCCCGAACAGCTCCCGAACATAGAAGCATACAAGATCACTACACCAAGTGGACCCTCTCTTACCCCCCAGAGAGCTCTTTCCAGCTCTCTCTTGAAAGTTCCCACTAGTTCCCACTAGTGTAGGAACAAAAACTGCAGATGTTGGTTTAAATCGAAGGTAGACACAAAATGCTGGAGTAACTCAGCAGGTCAGGCAACATCTTGGGATCAATAGTCAATAGTCAATAGTCGTTTATTTGTTACATACACATAAATGTGTAGTAAAATGAAACATTACCCGCAGTTGAACAATAAGACCAATAAGATTAATCAATAAAAATGCAATAACACATACAATCACAACTAACACCAAACAAAAAGAAACATCCATCACAGTGAGTCTCCTCCAGTCCCTCCTCACTGTGATGGAAGGCCAGAATGTCTTTTTCTCTTCCCTGCCGTCTTGTCCCGCGGTCAGGCTGTTGGAGTTGCCACGTCGGGGCGGTCGGGGCTCCCGATATTGAAGCCCCCGCTGGGCGGTGAAAGGTCAACGGCCTATTTCAGGCCGCGCCGGACGGTGAAAGGTCCGTGGCGGGCCGACCCAAGCCCCGCGATTCGGGGCGGGCGAACACGCTGCCTCTGCCGTTGCCGGAGCTCCCGATGTCGGCCCCCACCCAGGGGTCTGCGGGCTTCCGACGTCCACGCGGCCCGCGCCGGAGCCTCCGGAGACGAGTCGCAGCCGCGCCCGCAACATCCGCAGGCAGCCAGCGCCGCAGGTGGTGAGTCCGCGCCGCGGGCTCTGCGAACCAGAGCCCCAGGTGGTCCCAGGTGAATGGCCGGTGGTAGGCCGCAGTGGGAACGGAGACACGACACAGAACAAAGGTCACGTCTCCGTTCTGGAGAGAGAATGTTACAGTTCCCGTTCCCTCCCATCCCTCCCACCCCACCCCCCCAAAACATAACATACAACACTACATCATATTAAACTACAATTCAGACAAAAACAACAAAAAACACAAAAGACAGACGGACTGCAGGCAAGCCGCAGCTGCGACGGCATGGAGGCATGGAGATACAGCATGGGATGGAGATATAGCATGGAAACAGGCCATTCGGCCCACCGAGCCCACGCCGACCATCGATCACCCCCACTGGGTAGATCCACGATGGCAGCTTCGCCAACGGTCTGTCTGTCTTTTCGTCTTTTTTGTTATTTTTAGTGTGTTTAAAAAGTTTGTGTTAATGTTCTCTGGTTTGTTTTATGTGGGGGGTGGGGGAGGGGGTCGGGGGAAACTGTTTTTCAATCTCTTACCCTGACGGAGATGCGATTGTTTTCCGGATCGTATCTCCGGCTGGGATCGACGCTCCAACTGCGGCCTGCGGACTTCAACATCGAGGAGCTCACAGTCTCGGGTAGGGACCGATGTCGGGAAGCTCCAAAGTCGCAGAAGGTTCGACTAGCCCCGACCCGGGGTCAGATCGCCCGGTGGGGGGGAGCTGAGACCCCCCCGATGTGGGAGCTTGATCGCCCCGATGCAGAGGGTCCAAACGCCGCCGGCTACGGGAGCCAAGATCGTCCCGTCAACAGAAGGCTCGAGGCCCCCGACCGCGGGAGGACAAAGAAGGGAAGAGATTGAACTTTGTTTCGCCTTCCATCACAGTGAGGAATGTGGAGAAGTCACTGTGGGGGATGTTCATGTTAAAATGTATCTTGTGTGTCCTGTTGCTTTTTATTGGTATGACTGTACGGCAAATGACATTCCTCATATGTTGCAAAACACACTTGGCTAATAAAGTGTGATTGTGATTCTGATTCTGATTGTGATGGTGATTCACACGTGTTCTACGTTATCCCACTTTCTCATCCACTCTCTACACACAAGGGTTAATTTTACAGAAGATCAATTAACCTACAAACCTGCACGTCTTTGGGAAGTGGGAGGAAACCGGAGAAAACCCGCGCAGGTCACGGGGAGAACGTACAAACTCCACACCGACAGCAATGGAGGTCAGGATGGAACCCGGGTCTCTGGACCTGGAAGGCAGCAACTCTACCATTGTAGCCAGCAGCTGTCCATTCTCTACATTCCCTGCACACTGGGGGTTAATTTTACAGATGATCTATTGACCTACAAACCCGCAAGTCTTTGGAATGTGGGAGGAAACCAGAGCACCCGGAAGAATCCCACGCGCTCACTGGGAGAACGTGCAAACTCCACACAGACAGCAATGGAGGTCAGGATGGAACCCGGGTCTCTGGCGCTGCGAGGCAGTGGCACTACCAGCTTCGCCACTGTGCCCCTTACGAGTGTCTCCATTTTGGCCTCCCTGAGACATGTATTTAGTGGAGGGGGCATCGGAGTGGGTCGAGTCGGCGGAGTGGGCCGCTGGAGGCCCTGCAGAAGCCTGGGGCTCAGTTAGGCCGGGTGCCGCCCCAGGTGGCCGAGCGCACGGACCGGACGCGGCCTGCAGCAGCACGGAGCGGTGGAGGACACCAACACATCACCAGGCCAGGCCACCCCTGCAACTCCGACCCAGTGCCGTTGCTATGACAACAGGCCTTTATGGCTGGGTTAAGACACTTAACTAGGGTTGCCAACTGTCCCGTATTAGCCGGGACATCCCGTATTCTGGGCTAAATTGGTTTGTCCCAAACGGGACCGTCCTTGTCTCGTATTAGGCCCGGGGGGCGCTGTAGGCCCGGACGGCGCTGTAGACCCGGACGTTGTAGGCCCTGACATTGTAGGTCCGGACACTGTATGTCCGGACAGTGTAGATCCGGACAATGTAGGCCCGGACAGTATAGGTCCGGACGCTGTACATCCCGAGGGCCGCTGTAGGTCCGGACAGTGTAGGTCCGGATGCTGTAGGTCCCGGGGGCCGCTGTAGGCCCGGACACTGATGGCCCAGACAGTCCAGTACGGCGTCCAGTACGGCGTCCAGGCCTACAGCGGCCCACGGGCCTACACTGTCCCAGCCAACAGCAGGCCCCGGGCCTAATACGGGACAAGGGTGGTCCCGTACGGGACAAACCAATTCAGCCCAAAATACGGGATATCCCGGCTATTACGGGACAGTTGGCAACACTAGTGACAATAAAGGGGTGGGCGGTCACGGTGGTGCAGCGGTAGAGTTGCTGCCTTACAGCGAATGCAGCGCCAGAGACCCGGGTTCCATCCCGACTACGGGCGCCGTCTGTACGGAGTTTGTACGTTCTCCCCATGACCCACGTGGGTTTTCTCCGGGATCTTCGGTTTCCTCCCACACTCCAAAGACGTGCAGGTTTGTAGGTTAACTGGCTTGGTATCAGTGTAAATTGACCCTAGTGAGTGTAGGATAGTGTTAATGTGCGGGGATCACTGGTCGGCGCAGACCCGGTGGGCCGAAGGGCCTGTTTCCGCGCTGTATCTCTAAACTAAACTAAACTGAAACTAAGTACCACTGTACCATTGAATAATTGCCTTTAACCGAAGCAACCATGACCAACCCCAGTCTTGAGAGTTTTACGATCACGATGCGTAGCCAGGGGAAGTCATATATCTCGTAGAGATTTGCTATAAAGCCACTTTATGAGCGGCTGCCTGCCTGCCTGCCTGCCCCAGGGTAGGAAGTGGAGATTTAAAAGAGAGTTAGATAGAGCTCTAGGGGCTAGCGGAATCAAGGGATATGGGGAGAAGGCAGGCACGGGTTACTGATTGTGGATGATCAGCCATGATCACAATGAATGGCGGTGCTGGCTCGAAGGGCCGAATGGCCTCCTCCTGCACCTATTTTCTATGTTTCTATATTTCTATGAGATTTTCAGCAATTCCTTATTCTCTGGAGGGAGCCACATTTCAACGGGACAAGCTAAACCTCCTACTTTTTTTTCGCAACTCTGAACTTTATAATAAATTTGGTGGAATTTCCTGGAAGACAAGGCACTAAGAAATAAATCCTGACAGCACTTATACAGCTCAAACATATATGAAAGAGGTGCCGGTGAAGGGAAGGATTAAGATTTTATACCACTCAATGCTAATTTATGGCAGATGGAGCCAGGGTATTTAAGATCTTTGATTGAATGAAAGTGTGAAAAGTTTGATTGATTTGTCTGAAGAAGGGTCTCGACCTGAAATGTCGTCCATTCCTTTTCTCCAGAGATGCTGCCTGTCCCGCTGAGTTACGCCAGCATTTTGTGTCTGGCTTTGATTGAAAGATTTTTTAGATTTAGATTTAGAGATGCAGCGCGGAAAAACTGGCCCTTCGGCCCACCGAGTCCGCGCCGCCCAGCGATCCCCGCACACTAACACTATCCTACACACACTAGGGACAATTTTTACATTTACCCAGTCAATTAACCTACAAACTTGCACGTCTTTGGAGTGTGGGAGGAAACCGAAGATCTCGGAGAAAACCCACGCAGGTCACGGGGAGAACGTACAAACTCCGTACAGACGGCGCCCGTGGTCAGGATCGAACCTGAGTCTCCGGCGCTGCATTTGCTGTAAGGCGGCAACTCTACCGCTGCGCCACCGTGCCACCCACAATACTGGATCAATAGCACCAGAGACCCAGGTTCGATCCTGACCTACATTGCATCCTGTGCTCCCCGTGATCGCGTGGGTTTTCTCCGGGTGCTCTGGTTCCCTCCCACACTCCCACACTCCAAAGACGTGCAGGTTTGTGGGTTAATTGGCTTCTGTAAAAATTGTAAATTGCCCCCAGTGTGTGTAGGATAATTCTAGTGTACGGGGTGATCGCTGGTCGGAGCGGACTCGGTGGGCTGAACGGTCTGTGTCTCTAAAGTAAAGATGTTCTCTAAAGATGTGTGGGTTGGTCGGTCAATTGGCCCTCAGTACAATTGCCGCCAGGGTGTAGGGAGTGGATGGGAAACTCAAATGCCATAGAACTAGTGTGAATGGGTGAACGCTGGTCAGTGTGGACTCGCTGGGCCTGTTTCCAGGCTGATCGCTAAACTAAGAATATTGATTGGAGATCTCACTGGACCTCCACAAATAGTGGTACCAGTTCAAAGGTAAACACAAAATGCTGGCGGCTGGCCTTCCTCGTCGGGGTGATCAAGCTCCTGTATCGGGGGTGGGGGGCGGGCGATCTACCCCGGGTCGGGGCTTGTCGATCCTCGTCGATCCTTGTCGAACCCTTGTCGATCCTTGGAGCTCCCGACTTCGGTCTCAACCCGAGACTGCGAGTGCCGCGATGTTAATGCACAAGAACTTGCTTCTGCTCAGACCAGTGTGGATCAGGAACAAAGTTCATTTCCCAGTATCATTACTGATGGCCCAGTCTCATTTATAGCTTCTTCTGAGCAGGGTAACTCAACGCTGATGGCGATACATAGCTCTGACATGATCTCAGTGTCAATAGACAATAGACAATGGGGTGCAGGAGGAGGCCATTCGGCCCTTCGAGCCAGCACCGCCATTCAATGTGATCATGGCTGATCATTCTCAATCAGTACCCCGTTCCTGCCTTCTCCCCATACCCCCTGACTCCGCTATCCTTAAGAGCTCTATCTAACTCTCTCTTGAATGCATTCAGAGAATTGGCCTCCACTGCCTTCTGAGGCAGAGAATTCCACAGATTCACAACTCTCTGACTGAAAAAGTTTTTCCTCATCTCCGTTCTAAATGGCCTACCCCTTATTCTTAAACTGTGGCCCCTGGTTCTGGACTCCCCCAACATTGGGAACATGTTTCCTGCCTCTAACGTGGCCAACCCCTTAATAATCTTATACGTTTCGATAAGATCCCCTCTCATCCTTCTAATGCCTGTAACTCCTCGTCTTATTGCTTCTCTGTCATGAGACTTTACTGGACTACACTGTATACAAAAATGAATGTCACTGCACCTCGAAACATGTGACAAAAGATAGACACAAAAAGCTGGAGTAACTCAGCGGGTCAGGCAGCATCTCTGGAGAGACGGAACAGGTGACGTTTCGGGTCGAGACCCTTCTTCAGAGGGTCCCAACTAGAGGGGTGAGAAGATACAGGACAAATCAGAGCCGACACCAATAACTCAGGGAATGTGGCTTATCACTAGTTTTACCTCTCGTTTTCCTTTCCCCTGTCTGAAGAAGGGTCTCGACCTGAAACGTCACCCAATCCTTCTCTCCAGAGATGCTGCCTGTCCCGCTGAGCTACTCCAGCATCCAGGACTACAGCGTCCGAGCCTACAGCGTCCGGGCCTACAGCGTCCGGGCCTACAGCGTCCGGGCCTACAGCGTCCGGGCCTACAGCGTCCGGGCCTACAGCGTCCGGGCCTACAGCATCTGGATCTGCATCGTCCGGGCCTACACTGTCCGGGCCTACACTGTCCTGGCCTACAGTGTCCGGGCCTACAGCGTCCGGGCCTACAGCGTCCGGACCTACAGCATCCGGGCCTACACTGTCCGGGCCTACACTGTCCTGGCCTACAGCGTCCGGGCCTACAGCGTCCGGGCCTACACTGTCCAGGTCAACACTGTCTGGGCCTACAGCGTCCGGGCCTACAGCGCCCGGCCTACAGTGTCCGGGCCTACAGCGCCCCCCAGGCCTACAGCGCCCCCCGGGCCTAATACCTGACAAAGGCGGTCCCGTTGGGGACAAACCAATTCAGCCCACAATACGGGAATTGCCCGGCTAATACGGGACAGTTGGCAACCATAGGGAGAACACACAAACTCCGCACAGACAGCAGCAGTAGCCAGGATGGAACCCGGGTCTCTGGAGCTGTGAGGCAGCAACTCTACCGCTGGGCCACCGTGCTGTTGATTTTGCCGTTGCTGGAGGTAGCAACTGTGAAGGGCCCCAGGTGTACAAGTCCATTTTTATCAGTTCGCTCAGCTGACCTGTACAATAACAACTGAGGTGTTCAGGTGCACCTGGGAAACATAAACACTCGACACTGACTCAGCTAATCTTGTCTTCAGCTGCAAAGGGGTTTTGTGGGTGGAATGTCCTCCCTAAACCCATCTTAATATTAATATTATTATACACAAAATGCTGGAGTAACTCAGCAGGTCAGGCAGCATCTCGGGAGAGAAGGAATGGGTTATGGCGAGTCCGAAACTTGTTGGTTGTAAGAGGAGTTTATTGCAGCCGCAATACACGAATACAGAGTTAAACAACAAGTTACAGGACAACCAATACAAACTTACTGTCTTCCTTGAAGACTTCGCCGAACTGACTAAAACGGGCGCCAAACGCGCACATGACATCGCTGGCCAATCAGCGATGTCACTCCCTGGACCAATCCCCATGGTCGCGTTCCCACGTGACCTCGCTGGCCAATCCGAGGGTTCGACGACCTGGACCATTCTCTATGGTCGCTACATGACCCCCCCCCAGAACCCGAGGTGCGGAACCTAGCAGGGAGCCGGATTTCGCGACCATAACGAGTACGGAGAGGGACAGCCTGAACCACAGGAGCCGGGGATTCCGGACTTGGTGGAACGGCCGGAACGAGAGGTTCTGGAGGAACTACCGGCACGGGGGGTCCTGGAGGAACTTCCGAAACGGGTGGTCCTGGAGGAACTGCCGGAACGGGGGTTTCCGGACTGGGCGGAACTAACGGAGGTCGGCCTCTCCTAGGGGTTTGACCGACCAGGACTGGTTGATCCGGGTCCAAATGGGCCGGGACACCGAGACGAGTTCACTCTTGCCGCCCATGTCTAAGGTGAAAGTAGCCGTCCCCTTACGTAAAACCCGGAACGGCCCTTGATAGACCCTCTGCAACGGGGCGCGATGGGCATCTTTACGCAGAAAAACAAACTCACAGTCCTTCAGGGAAGACGGTTCATGTACCATGGGACACCCATGACGTGAAGTCGGAACTGGAGCCAGGGAGCCCACCCGTTCCCGGAGAGATGCTAACGCTGATGGGACTGTAGGGAGCAGGGCTGAAGGGTCCGGAAACAGATCTCCGGGTACTCGAAGTGTCGAGCCATATACTAGCTCTGCGGACGACGCACCGAGATCTAGCTTGGGAGCAGTCCGGATGCCCAACAGAACCCAAGGGAGCTGGTCTACCCAGTCCGGGCCTTCAAGCCTTGCACTGAGGGACGCCTTAAGTTGGCGGTGGAACCTTTCTACGAGTCCATTTGCCTGGGGGTGATATGCAGTTGTGGGTTGTAACTTGGAACCGTACAGTTCCGCCAGCGCGGCCCAGAGGGACGAAGTGAACTGTGGCCCTCTGTCAGTTGTAATAACTGCCGGGACCCCGAAACGAGCTACCCAATGAAGGGCCAAAGTCCTAGCACAAGACGCTGACGAGATATCAAACAATGGGAAAGCCTCTGGCCACCGGGTGAACCGATCCACCACCGTGAGGAGGTGGGTGTAGCCCCGGGAGGAAGGCAAAGGCCCGACCAAATCCACGTGGATGTGGAAAAAACGACAAGCCGGGACCTCGAAATCCTGTACGGGGGGCTGGACGTGGCGCTGGACTTTAGCGGTCTGACAGGGCACGCAGGAACGTGCCCACCCCGCTACCTGTTTCCGCAGGCCATGCCAGACAAACCTCGCTGCTACCAAGGCAGAGGTGGAGCGGATGGACGGGTGCGCCAGCCCATGAATGGCATCGAAAACCCGGCGCTGAAGGGAGGGCGGTACTACCGGCCTGGGGCGAGGAAGAGAAACATCGCACCAGACTTTCGTGCCCTCCGACCCACAAGCTACCTGGGCCAACTTCAATCCCGAAGTGGTGGACTGGTAAGCCGAAACGGTATCCGCCAGGAGCTGTACCTCCGCAAGCTCCTGGGGATCCACTTCGCAGTCCACCGCCGAAATAGGGGGAAAAGCAGGTCTAGACAGGGCGTCAGCAACGGCATTAAGCTTACCCACGACATGACGGACATCTGTGGTAAATTCTGAGATAGCAGTTAGATGCCGCTGCTGGCGGGCCGACCATGGGTCAGACAATTTCAAAAAAGCAAATGTTAATGGCTTGTGGTCCGTAAATGCCACAAATGGCCGGCCCTCGAGGAAGTACCTGAAATGACGGACAGCTAAATAGAGAGCTAGAAGCTCTCGGTCAAACGCGCTATATTTCATCTCGGCCGAATTTAGTTGCCGGCTGAAAAACGCTAAAGGCTGCCAACAGCCACCGACCTGCTGCTCCAGAACCCCGCCCACCGCCACGTCAGAGGCGTCAACCGTCAGGGCCGTGGGGGCGGAGGGGCTCGGATGGACCAACATGGTGGCGTCTGCCAAGGCTGCCTTAGCTGCTGTAAAAGCCGACTCTGCAGTCGGGGACCACAACAACTCTACCGGATTCCCCGCAAGGCATTGGAAAAGCGGGCGCAGGACTCGCGCCGCTGCCGGAACAAATCTATGGTAGAAATTAACCATGCCTACGAACTCCTGCAGCCCTTTTATTGTGGTGGGCCTGGGAAAAGCCCGGATAGCCTCTACCTTCTCGGGCAAAGGGGCGGCGCCGGCAGGAGTAATTCTGTGCCCTAGAAAATCGAGAGCAGGCAGGCCGAATTGACATTTGGAGGGTTGGATAATGAGCCCGTGGTCTTGGAGCCGCTGGAACACGGTCCGCAAATGGACCTGGTGTTCCTGCACTGAGGGGCTGGCGTCCAGGATGTCGTCCAAATAAATAAACAAAAAGGGTAAACCCTGGCCCACGCGGTCCATCAGTCGCTGGAAAGCCTGTGCCGCGTTCTTTAAACCGAAAGGCATACGCAACCATTCAAACAACCCGAACGGAGTAATAGTTGCAGTTTTCTGTATGTCCTCCGGTCGCACCGGAATCTGATGGTATCCTCGCACCAAATCGATTTTGGAAAACACCACCGCTCCTTCCAGCCCAGATGAAAAGTCCTGTAGGTGCGGTATGGGGTAGCGATCAGCCGTGGTGACAGCATTGAGACGCCGATAATCGCCACATGGCCTCCACCCCCCAGATGCCTTGGAGACCATGTGTAACGGCGAGGCCCACGGGCTGTCAGACTGACGGACAATTCCCATTTCCTCCATCTTCCTGAACTCCGCCCTTGCCACCACCAGTTTGTCTGGCGGTAGTCTCCTGGCCCGAGCGAAAACGGGAGGGCCTTCGGTGCGGATGTGATGGACCACACCGTGCTTAGCCGAAGGTGCGTCAAAACGTTGGACGAGCAGCTCTGGGAACTCTGCCAGAATCGCAGCATACGAGTCGGGGGCCGCGACGACGGCCTGGACAGTAGGGCTGGGCGAGGAGGCGATTGTCGGAGCGACGTGCTCATCTTCGGCAGAGGGTCGGAGATCGTTACCGCGGACATCAGGAACCAGTGAAAAAGCCCAGAGAAAATCTGCGCCCAGGATCGCTTGCTTGACGTCGGCTATGATGAATGGCCATTCGTACGTGCGGGGGCCTAACACAAGGGACATCTTCCGTGTACCGAAAGTGCGAATTGGGCTGCCATTAACCGCGATGAGGGTGGGACCTGTCTTACCCGATCTGGTTTCGAGGTCGGTCGGCGGCACTATGCTGACGATGGCTCCCGTGTCTACCAAAAATTCTGTGTCCGTGAATCGATCATGGACATAGAGGCGCCGGTTCTGGCCAATCGTAACTGCCCCTATGTACGATCGGCCGAGGCATTTCCCGCGAAGGTACAAGGCAAACGACAGTTGCGGGATTCGTTACCCCATCGTAGGTGATAATAGCACCAGCCGCGCTTGTACGGATCTTTTTGGCGGGCTTTCGAAGAATTGGCGGGAGACGTGGCGCCATCTTGCCGTCGCTGTGGCGTGGTCACCGATGTCGAGACTTTGTTGATTGAACCACTTGCCTTGTTTTTTGCCGCTATGAGCGCGTCCGCTTTCGCTGCATATGCTTCGGGGTCCTTAAAAGAACAATCCGTGAGCAGCAGTCGGACATCCTCGGGAAGTTTCTCGCGGAATGCCTGTTCAAACATCGGGCAATCCGTATGCTCACCGGCTAGCATCATCATTTCGGCCATGAGGACGGAAGGCAGTTGGTCTCCAAGATCCGGTAGGTGCAGAAGTTTTGCCGCACCACCATGCTTATTTAACCCGAAGGTTCGCAGTAATACCTTCTTCATGGCCTCGTACTTGTCTTCCGCAGGTGAATTTACGATGAACCGCATCACGCGCTTGGTTGTGTCCGGCGATAGAGCGCTGACGAGGTAGAAGTACTTTGTGGATTCGTCCGACACCTTCTTTATATGGAATTGAGCCTCGGCGTGGATAAACCAAGCTTGCGGTGCGTACGTCCAAAATAACGGAAGATGGACGCCCGCCGCGCTTGACTCCGGTGTGCCCTGCTCGGTCATCGTCAACGAGGCGTCGGGTTCCTGCTCAGTCGGTGATCGTCCAGATCACGTCGGGGTCACCAATATGGCGAGTCCGAAACTTGTTGGTTGTAAGAGGAGTTTATTGCAGTCGCAATACACGAATACAGAGTTAAACAACAAGGTACAGGACAACCAATACAAACTTACTGTCTTCCTTGAAGACTTCGCCGAACTGACTAAAACGGGCGCCAAACGCGCACATGACATCGCTGGCCAATCAGTGATGTCGCTCCCTGGACCAATCCCCATGGTCGCGTTCCCACGTGACCTCGCTGGCCAATCCGAGGGTTCGACGACCTGGACCATTCTCTATGGTCGCTACATGGTGACGTTTCGGGTCGAGACCCTTCTTCAGACTGATGTCGGGGGTGGGACAAAGGAAGGATATAGGTGGAGACAGGAAGATAGATGGAGAACTGGGAAGGAGGAGGGGAAGGGAGGGACAGAGGAACTATCTAAAGTTGGAGAAGTCGACGTTCATACCACCGGGCCGCAAACTGCCCAGGCGAAATATGAGGTGCTGCTCCTCCAATTTCCGGCGGGCCTCACTATGGCACTGGAGGAGGCCCATGACAGAGAGGTCAGACTGGGAATGGGAGGGGGAGTTAAAGTGCTGGGCCACCGGGAGATCAGTTGCGTTAATGCGGACCGAGCGCAGGTGTTCAACGAAGCGATCGCCGAGCCTGCGCTTGGTTTCACCGATATAAATAAGTTGACATCTAGAGCAGCGGATGCAATAGATGAGGTTGGAGGAGGTGCAAGTGAACCTCTATTAATATTAATATTAGTTTTTGGTTTTTAATTTAAGAGACACAGTATGGAAACAGGCCCTTCAGCCCACCCGTTCCATGCTGACCAGCGATCACCCCCGTACACTAGCACTATCCTACACACACTGGGAACGATGTACAGCAGCCAATTAACCAACAAAGCAACAACTTTGGAATGTGAGAGGAAACCAGAGCATCCGGAGAAAACAGACAACAGGTGCAGGAGGAGGCCATTCGGCCCTTCGAGCCAGCACCACCATTCAATGTGATCATGGCTGATCATCCACAATCAGTACCCCGTTCCTGCCTTCTCCCCATACCCCCTGACTCCGCTATCCTTAAGCGCTCTATCTAGCTCTCTCTTGAATGCATCCAGAGAATTGGCCTCCACTGCCTTCTGAGGCAGAGAATTCCACAGATTCACAACTCTCTGACTGAAAATGTTTTTCCTCATCTCCGTTCTCAATGGCCTACCCCTTATTCTTAAACTGTGTGGCCCCTTGTTCTGGACTCCCCCAACATTGGGAACATGTTTCCTGCCTCTAATGTGTCCAACCCCTTAATAATCTTATATGTTTCGATAAGAAAACCCACGCGGTCATGGGGAGAACGTGCAAACTCCATACAGACGACACCCGAGGTCAGGATCGCCACTTCGCCACATTCTCTGGCGTTGTGAGGTAGCAACTCTACCGCTGCGCCACCGTGCCGCCCCGCCCCATATCTACGGGGTGGGAATGACTACTTACTCCTTAAAGAAGCAGGTGACTTTGAAGGGGGGAGAGGGGGAGAGAGGGAGAGAGGGGGAGAAGGGGAGGGGGGGAAACGTCACCTATCCATGTTCTCCAGAGATGCTGCCTGACCCACTGAGTTACTCCAGCACTCTGTGAAACGTCACCCACCCATGTTCTCCACAGATGCTGCCTGACCCGCTGAGTTACTCCAGCACTCTGTGAAACGTCACCCATCCATGTTCTCCACAGATGCTGCCTGACCCGCTGAGTTACTCCAGCACTCTGTGTCTATCTTCTTGCTGATAGTGGACTTCCCCTCTCTCTCCATCCCTCCCCCTTCCCAGTTCTTCAACCAGTCTGATTGTCCCCCTGAATAAATTGTATCTCTGTATGTTTCGTTGTCACCTTCTTCTACGTAACAATGATCTATTCTACATTTTCCTTGAACACCTTCCCCTTTGATCTCTCATTTTTACACCCTACCCTTCCATATCATCTTTCCTATAACAGTGCCCAGAACTGAACACAATACTCTAAATGTGGCCTCACCAACATCTTATACAACTGCAACATGACCTCCCAACTTCTATAGTCTAGTCAAGTCAAGTTTATTTCTCACATACACATACACATACTCGATACTCTGACTGATGAAGGCCATTGTGCCTAAAGCCCTTTTGACCACCTTATCATTCAAGAGAGAGTTAGATAGAGCTCTTAAGGATAGTGGAGTCAGGGGGTATGGGGAGAAGGCAGGAACGGGTTACTGCGCGGTAGCGCAGCGGTAGAGTTGCTGCTTTACAGCGAATGCAGCGCCGGAGACTCAGGTTCGATCCTGACTACGGGTGCTGCACTGTACGGAGTTTGTACGTCCTCCCCGTGACCTGCGTGGGTTTTCTCCGAGATCTTCGGTTTCCTCCCACACTCCAAAGACGTACAGGTATGTAGGTTAATTGACTGGGTAAATGTAAAAAATTGTCCCTAGTGGGTGTAGGATAGTGTTAATGTGCGGGGATCGCTGGGCGGCACGGACTTTGTGGGCCTAAAAGGCCTGTTTCCGCGCTGTATATATATGATATGATATGATATGATATGATCAACCATGATCACATTGAATCGTGGTGCTGGCTCGAAGGGCCGAATGGCCTCCTCCTGCACCTATTGTCTATTGTCTATTATCTACCTGTGACGCCACCTTCAAGGAACTCAACAATGTTGTTGAGTTCATGAATGGAGATGGGATGTCCATTGAAGTAATTAGGTGTCAGTTGGAATGCATGGCAACTTCATCACAGTTATAATCTGTCCAGAGATTCTCTCCAGAGATGTAGAAAACATAGAAAACAGAAAATAGGTGCAGGAGGAGGCCATTCGGCCCTTCGAGCCAGCACCGCCATTCATTGTGATCATGGCTGATCGTCCGCAATCAGTAACCCGTGCCTGCCTTCTCCCCATATCCCCTTGATTCCACTAGCCCCCAGAGCTCAATCTAACTCTCTCTTAAATCCATCCAGTGATTTGGCCTCCACTGCCCTCTGTGGCAGAGAATTCCACAAATTCACAACTCTCTGGGTGAAAACGTTTTTTCTCACCTCAGTTTTAAATACCTCCCTCTCCCCTGACCCTCAGTCTGAAGAAGGGTCTCGACCCGAAACGTCACCCATTCCTTCCCTTCGGAGATGCTGCTTGACCCGCTGAGTTACTCCAGCTTTTTGTGTCTATCTTCAGTGGACTAGGTTTTAGGTTGGTTCTAACTGAACACTGAGGCAGTCCTCAATTTGTTAATTAAAGCCTGCTTTAGAGTGTGTGGCCAATGCACTAGTGAAGTCACGATGTGTGTGGTGTGCCCTTTGATGTCAGCGCACTAGCTTGCCTGGGGCATTCCATTCAAGCCATCCACACAAGTCCCGTGAGAGTATGCAGGCAGGAACTGCAGATGTTGGTTTGCATCGAAGATAGACACTAAATGCTGGAGTAACTCAGCGGGACAGTCCTATTGAGTTACTTCAGCATTTTGTATTCCTTCTCTCCAGAGACGCTGCCTGTCCCGCTGAGTTACTCCAGCATTATGTATCCCTTCACTTCGGAGATGCTGCCTGACCCGCTGAGTTAAGCCCCTGTCCCACTCAGGCGATTGTTTAGGTGACTACAGGCGACTAGGCTGTGGCCACACGGTCGCCGGGGTGTCGCCTGTACGGTCGTGAGTCGTCTCCAAACAGTCGGAGCGTCTTTCTGGTCGCCGCTGGATTTTCAGAATGTTGAAAAGATTTTGGTGACAGTGGGTTTGACACCAATGATCGTAGCTTGACGTCTCCTGACGTAGGTTGTCGCCGGTGCTGACTTCGGTGAATTCCATTGGCGACTATCTACATCAACCGGCGACAGGTACCGGCGTCAAAACCGGAGGCCAAAATGACGTGAATTGTCTTCAGTTGTTGCCGACAGGGTCGTAGCTTGTCGCGGGTGGACGTAGGTTGACTTTGGTTGTCGTAGGTTGTCACCTGTGTGGTCGTAGGTTGTCGTAGGTGCGGTCGTAGGTGGACGTCCTACTCGCGATGACTGGGTCGCCGGTATCTTGACGTAGCTTGACGTCGACTAGGTAGTAGGTTGTTGTAGCTTGTCGTGGACATTGTCGTAGGGGGGTCCAGTCACCGGTTTTTCGGCGACCTGCTACGACTATGACAGTCGCCGGCAGTCGCCTAAAACATTGCCTAAGTGGGACAGGCCTTTAACTCCAGCATCTTGTGTTCCTTCACTCCAGAGATACAGCCTGTCCTGCTGAGTTACTCCAGCAATTTGTGTCTATCTTCGAACAGTCATAGAAACATAGAAACATAGAAAATAGGTGCAGGAGGAGGCCATTTGGCCTTTCGAGCCAGCACCACCATTCATTGTGATCATGGCTGATCATCCCCAATCAGTAACCCATGCCTGCCTTCTCCCCATATCCCTTGATTCCACCAGCCCCTAGAGCTCCATCTAACTCTGAGTCCTTTTATAATTTTATACGTCTCTAAAAGACCCCCTCACATCCTTCTAAACTCCAGTGAATACAAGCCCAGTCTTTCCAATCTTTCCTCATATGACAGTCCCGCCATCCCAGGGATTGTGGGCCAAAGTGCCTGTTCCTGTGTGGAACTGTTCTACATTCTATTGCATCTTTGGTAAGTCAGCAGATACCACCGATTCCCAGCTACCTTGCTGTTATCCTAGTTTTCAAGCTTTGCTGGATATGCAAACCGATAGTAATACTGTTTAGGATACTAACATCATGTGATCAGAGTAGTATAAGGCCATTCGGCCCATCAAGCCTACTCCGCCATTAAATCATGGCTGATCTATCTCTCCCTCCTAACCCCATCCTCCTGCCTTCTCCCCATAACCCCTGACATCTGTACTAATCAAGAATCTATCTATCTCTGCCATTTGGGCGGTCACGGTGGCGCAGCGGTAGAGTTGCTGCCTCACAGCGAATGCAGCGCCGGAGACCCGGGTTCCATCCCGACTGCGGGTGCTGTCTGTACGGAGTTTGTACGTTCTCCCCGTGACCTGCGTGGGTTTTCTCCGAAACCTTCGGTTTCCTCCCACACTCCAAAGACGTGCAGGTTTGTAGGTTAATTGGCTTGGTAAATGTAAACATTGTCCCTAGTGGGTGTAGGATAGTGTTAGTGTGCTGGTCGGTGCGGACCCGGTGGGCTGAAGGGCCTGTTTCCACGCTGTATCTCTAAACTATATCAAAAATATCATCTCTAACATGTGTCAAAAGGAACAGTGCTCCTAATGCAGTCCTTGGGATATACCACTGCCTTCCCTTCAGTCTGAGAAGTCATTTGTGACTCCTCTTCAGTTTCTGTAGGCAGGCCAAATTTAACTCCATCCTGAAATGCCTCATTAATCCCACTGCCTTATATTCCCAATAATAGACCTTTGTTCTCCGCAATGCTGCTCCATCGGAAATCTGTGCCTTAAGGATGTATTCATCTGTTCCTTGGTGTGAATAATTAACTCCTGCACAACCATTCTCTCAGAAGGAACTAAGAGTCAAGATAGACACAAAGTGCTGGAGTAACTCAGCGGATCAGGCAGCATCTCAGGAGAGAAGGAATGGCTGATGTTTCGGGTTTTATTGTCATGCTAGACCAAGTGGACCCTTTGGGCCCAAACCACTCATGCATTAGTGCAGCACCATCTCCTCCCCCCCTCCCCCTCCCCCTCCCCTCTCCCCCCACTCCACCACCCTCCCTCCACCCCTCACCCTCCCCCCTCACCCTCTCCTCCCCCACTCTGCCTCCCCTCTGCCCTCCTTCCCTCCCCCTCCCTACCCCACTCACTCCCTCCCTCCCCTCCCCTCCCCCCATTCCCCCCACTCCCTCCCTCCCCTTCCTCCCTCCCCTTCCTCCCTTCCTCCCCTCCTCCCCTTCCCCTTCCCCCTCCCCCCTAGGATTGCCTCTCCTGCATTGGTGCAGCACCCTCTCCTCTCCCACTCCCTTCTCCCTCCCACTTCCCCCTCCCCTCTCCCCCTCTCCTCCCCCCCCCCTCCCCACTCCCACCAAAATTGGTTTGTCCCGTGTCCCATATTAGGCCCGGGGGCCGCTGTAGACCCGGACACTGTAGGCCCGGACACTGTAGGCCCGGACACTGTAGGCCTGGACACTGTAGGCCCGGACACTGTAGGCCCAGACACTGTAGGCCTGGGGCCCGCTATCGTCCTGGATAGTGTAGGCCCGGGCGCCGCCTAACGGAGGTTGCGTAGCAACCTGCCTCCCGGCCCGGGCGGCCGCCATTGGTGGAGCGGGAGCACGTGGCCGCTGGCTGGGTGAGGTCACAAGGGGCACGGGGCGGTGATGTCACCTTGTCCCTTTTTCGGTAGTGGGGAAGTTGGCAACCCTAACAGTGGCTGTTGTGCAGCCGGCAGCCTCCCCTGCAGCATGTGGTAAACTCACAAAGGATCACCACAGATGTTTCATGTCAAACCCTGGCCTCAGTAAAATGGTCAGAACAAATGGTTCTCTTCATTGCACTAAGCCACTCATGGGAGATAGTCACACTTTTGTCTGGCAATTAAACTTGCTCGACTTATTCGAGGAATAGTCGTGTGAGTAAGCACTTAGAAGAGCAAGGGGGCGAGGGGGGAAGGGGGGTGTTTGGTTAGCATTGTAAGTCGCCTTATATCCTTTGGCAAGGTTCCCTCTGGGAAGTCAGGACTGCTGGGATTCATCACACAGTTCCGACGTTGAAACAACCACGAAATAAAGGAACACAAGACTGCCCCCTGCTACCGTGGCAAATGAAGCCTCCTGGGCATGTTTACAAGGGTACAACTCTATGGTCTGATGCTTTAAGGATGGCTAATCTGTGTGAAGGTGGTGCAGCAATGGACCTGCTGCCTCACAGCGCCAGAGGCCCGGGTTCCATCCCGACTGCGGGTGCTGTCTGTGCTAGGGTTGGCAACTGTCCCGTATTAGCCAGGACATCCTGTATATTGGGCTAAGTTGGTTTGTCCCGTACGGGACCGCCCTTGTCCCACGTTGGGCCCGGGTGCTGCTGTAGGCCCGGACACTGTAGGCCTGGACGCTGTACGCCCGGACACTGTAGGCCCGGACACTGTAGGCCCGGACACTGTAGGCCCGGACAGTGTAGGCCCGGACAGTGTAGGCCCGGACACTGTAGGCCCGGACACTGTAGGCCCGGACAATGTAGGCCCGGACACTGTAGGCCCGGACACTGTAGGCCCGGACACTGTAGGCCCGGACACTGTATTTTTACATGTACATCAAGTCCTTTATTCACAATGTTTTCCGCAGTATATTAGCTCCTATCCAAACATGCGTGTTCCTTTAATTGTATACAGTACTTCCAAAATAGCCCAGTGCCAGTCAGAATAAGACATCACGTTTGACACATACACCATAGCCTTTATCTGGTAAATCAAACTAAGATGTGGATTAAATCATTCTTTATCGAGAAACCACCAGTTAACTAGTGCAGAAAACTAAATCTTCAAAAGAGTTAATGAAAAGTTTTGTTACATTAAAAAAATCATGCCTGTCAAATGAAAAATCAATCTTATTTATTTATTATTTATTCCATATATTACAAGATGCTGGAGTAAAGGGCCGGTTCCACTGAGGCGATTTTCTAGGCGACTGCCGGCGACTGTCATAGTCGTAGCAGGTCGCCGAAAAACCGGCCCCTGGACCCCCCCCCCCCCCACGACAATGTCTACGACAAGCTACAACAACCTACTACGTAGTCGACGTCAAGCTACGGCAAGCTGCCGACAACCGGCGACCCAATTGTCATGACTTAGGACGTCCACCTACGACCGCACCTACGACAACCTACCACCACACAGGTGGCAACTGAAGACAATCCACGTCATTTTGGCCTCTGGTTTTGATGCCGGTACCTGTCAATAGTCAATAGTCAATAGCCATTTATTTGTCGCATACACATAAATGTGCAGTGAAATGAAAAATTACCCGCAGTTCAACAATAAGACCAATAAGAATAATCAATAAAAATGCAATAACACACACAATCATAAACTAACACCAAACAAAAGAAACATCCATCACAGTGAGTCTCCTCCAGTCCCCTCCTCACTGTGATGGAAGGCCAGAATGTCTTTTCTCTTCCCCTGCCGTCTTCTCCCGCGGTCAGGCTGTTGGAGTTGCCACGTCGGGGCGGTCGGGGCTCCCGACATTGAAGCCCCCGCCGGTGAAAGGTCCGCGGCGGGCCGACCCAAGCCCTGCGATTCGGGGCGGGCGAAGACGCTGCCGCTGCTGGAGCTCCCAATGTCGGCCCCCACCCAGGGGCCTGCGGGAATCCGACGTCCAGGTGGCCCACGCCGAAGCCTCCAGAGACGAGTCGTAGCCGCTCCCGCAGCATCCGAAGGCAGCCGGCGCCGTAGGTGGTGAGTCCGGGCCGCGGGCTCTGTGAACCAGAGCCCGGGTGGTCCCAGCCGGAAGCTGCCAGCTCCAGGTGCATGGCCGGTGGTAGGCCGCAGCGGGAACGGAGACACCACACAGAAACAAAGGTCGGGTCTCCACTCGGGAGAGATGATGTTACAGTTCCCACCCCCCCCCCCCCCCACATAACACACAACCGCAAACACTACACCATATTTAAACTACAATTCAGACAAAAACAACAAAAAACAACGGACTGCAGGCAAGCCGCAGCTGCAAGGAAGTCAGCACCAGCGACAACCTACGACACCCGGCGACAACCTACGACAGCGCCCATGTCAGGAGACGTCAAACTACGATCATTGGCGTCAAACCCACTGTTGCCGAACAATGTTCAACATTCTGAAAATACAGTGGCGACCAGAAAAAACGCTGCGACTCTTTGTAGACGACTCACGACCGTACAGGCGACACCCCAGCGACCGTGTGGCAACAGCCTAGTCACCTGTAGTCACCTAAACAATCGCCTACGTGGGACAGGGGCTTTATGCTGGGGCACAACAGGTCTATGAACACCGTACTGTTGGCACCATGTCCAGTGGATACATCATGGAGCCTGATACTTATAGAGTCATGGAGTGATAGAGTGGTACAGGCTGATCGGCTTCAGTAAATATCCTACATTGTCCCTAGTGTGTGTGGGAGAGTGCCGGTGTATGGGGTGGTCGTCGGTCGGTCGGCATGGACTCAGTGGGCCAAATGGCCTGTTTCCACGCTGCATCTCTAAAGTCTGGTTTAGTTTATTTCAGAAAAACAGCACGGAAACAGGCCCCTTGGCCCAACTTGCCTGCACCGGCTAACATTAGCCAGGACATCCCGTATATTGGGCTAAATTGGTTTGTCCCGTATGGGACCTCCCTTGTCCCATATTAGGCCCGGGGGGGCGCTGTAGGCTGGACACTGTAGGCCCGGACACTGTAGGCCTGGGGGCTACTGTAGGCCCGGACACTGTAGGCCGGGCACTGTAGGCCTAGACACTGTAGGCAGGGCCGTCTTAACGCATGGGCCTGATGGGCACTTGCCCAGGGCCCCACGAGCATAGGGGCCCCATGCTGATCTGTGTATGTTAAGTGACTTGCAATAAATAAATACTACTTTAAAAATGTAGGTTCAATAAGTGCTTTTTTCGCAACATTTTCGGTCCCTAAATGTTTTTTTCGCAACTTTTTCCATGCCTAAGTGCTTCTCACAGCGATCTGTTTCGCAACAATTAGCTCCCTAAGTGCTTTGCTTTTCCATCCCTAAGTGCTTCTCACAGCGATCTGTAAGTGCTTTTCGCAACAATGTAGCACCCTAAGTCCATCGCTAAGTGCTTTTCGGTAAGTGCTTTTCGCCGGCACGACAGGGGGGGCTGGTAGGGAAAGGGGGGTGGGGGAGAGTAATGATGGGGGCGACGGGGAGGGTGGGAGGAGGAGAGAGTGGGGGTGGGAGGAGGCAGAGTGGGACTGGGGAGGGGGACAGCAAGGGTGGGGGTTGGTGGTGGGGGGGAAGAGAGAGTGGGGGAAATGGGGGTGCTGGGGAAAGGGGGGTGGCGGAGAGTAACAGTTGGTCTGGGGGAGAGAGAATGGGGGGGTCTGAGAATGGGCACTGGGGGAGGGGGACAACAGGGGTCGTGAAATTGTGTTTAGGATTTTTCTTCAGAGCCCCACTCATGCACTCCATTCCCCCCTTAATCCCCCTTAAAACTCCCCCAGACCTGTGCTGCATTTACTTAAATTGGTTTCAGGGTTTTTATTTAAGAGCCCCACTCACCCACTCCATCCACACCCCCTCAACTCCACTTATCATCCCACCCCCCACAACCCACCTCATCCCCCCTTATCCTCTTCTCACCTACTCCATCCCCCCAGCCCCATTATCCCCCCCTCTCTTCCACCCTCCATTCACCCAATTCATCCCTCCTGAACCCCTTTTGAAACTCCCCCAAACCTCTACTGCATTGGTCTAACATTCACCCACTCCATCCCCCCGCGTTCCCGGGTGGGGGCAGGGGAGGGGCAAGTGGGGGTGGCTAGGGGGGGGGGGGTGGAGTGGGTCAGTAGGGAGAGGGGGGAGGGATAAGGTGGGTTGGGGGTGCTACAATACAGGAGAGGCTTTGGGTCTAGGCCTCACTCAATCATACCCTCTCCCCTTCCCTGTTCCCCCTCTACGAGGAATGGGCCCAACGGGTCCACTTGGTCTAGTACTAAACTATAAATATTTGCTGCAATGTTATTGTGTTACAAATGGACATTGTGATTTGTCTCTGATTTAGTATCCCCGGGTTAGTATCGCAGTCACCTCTGCCACCTCACTTGCTTGTAGGCCTATGTGTATGGATCTCATGCTGTACAGGAGAACGTTCTTTTTCAAGACTGAAACTTATAAAAAATCAGCTTGGTAGCACAATGGGGCAGCATCGTTTGAACTGGCTTTCACTCATGTGCATGGAAAATGACATCCTAAAGACCATTGACTTCAAGCCGATAATAAAGCAATTCTCTGCAAAGAAATGCCGTAAATGCTTGTTATAATAAGAAATTCGTAGTAATTTCATACTGTGACATCTAATCTGTATGGCTTACTGAGTATTATTGTGTTTTTCAAGCCTCGTGTATTATTCAAATGTTTATCATGTTGATTAGTTGTTGCTATACAGCATGTTTTTAATGTTTCAACACCGATTTTGTTGGAAGTGCCAATAACATAAATATATGTTTAATTTTATCGACCATTTACATTTTTATTCCTGTGAGTAGTTGTCGTAGGGGCCCCAGTACACTGCTTTGCCCGGGGCCCATAATGCTGTAAAGACGGCCCTGACTGTAGGCCCGGATACTGTAGGCCTGGACACTGTAGGCCCGGATACTGTAGGCCTGGACACTGTACGCCCGGACATTGTAGGTCGGACACTGTAGGCCTGGACACTATAGCCCAGGGGCGGCTGTGTTCCCGGACAGTGTAGGCCTGGGTGCCGCCTAACGGAGGTTGCATAGCAACCCGCCTCCCGGGCCGGGCACCGCCATTGGTGGAGCGGGAGCACGTGACCGCTGGCTGGGTGAGGTCACGAGGGGCGCGGGGCGGTGACGTCACCCTTTGTCCCTTATTTGGGAGTGCGGAAGTTTGGCAACCCTGATCTTCGGTATAAGCCAGCATCTGTAGTTCCTTCCAACACAAAAACTAACCCGATGGAAGTGGCCTCATTTTTAGCTCGACCGTTAACTGGCTGGAGAAACCTGGGTACCTGACCCTTTGAGGGGAAAATGAAAGCAGGGAGTAGTTTGTGATGTGTGTGGGTGGAACTAGCCTGGATAAACACGGTTTAAGAATGGCAGCTTTGATAACTAACTGGAAGGAATCTATTTGTACTGAGTAAAATAAGGGTCTGTTTCATTGAAATCAAGTGTCCCTGCCAGACCTCAGCACCACAGAAACAGCTCTCGTTAGAGCATGCTGCTCCCTGATTCAGGGGCTTGGGGCTTGCATGCAACCTAACACCTGACTAATTGCTGGGAAAAACCTTTCTGACACTTGAAATAGCAGCAAGCCACATTGGCATATCAGGAGATACAAGCAACTGCAGATGCTGGAATCTTTGAGTACAGCTCAGAGCAAGGGCAGCACATTTGGCAAACGTTCAGCACAGACCTCACACGCCTGTTTCCATGCTGTGCTGTTCAGTGTTCTGTGTTCTGCTTTCAAAAGGGCACGGAGGATATTTACAAGAACATTGTCAAGGATAGAGATTAGCAGTAAGCATCACATAATGCTGGAGTAACTCAGCACATCAGGCAGCATCTAGGAGAGATTCTCAGTAATGAGCACCGCGCTGGAGACCCGGGTTCCATCCTGACTACGGGTGCTGTCTGTACGGAGTTTGTACGTTCTCATCCTGACCTGCGTGGGTTTTCTCCGAGATCTTCGGTTTCCTCCCACTCTCCAAAAATAGAGTCATAGAGTGATACAGTGTGGAAAAAAGGCCCTTCGGCCCAACTCGCCCACACCGGCCAACATGTCCCACCTGCCTGCGCTTGGTCCATATCCCTCCAAACCTGTCCTATCCATGTACCTGTCCAACTGTTTCTTAAATGTTTATAGTCCCAGCCTCAACTACCTCCTCTGGCAGCTTGTTCCATACACCCACCACCCTCTGTGTGAAAAAGTCACCCCTCGGATTCCTATTAAATCTTTTCCCCTTCACCTTGAACCTATGTCCTCTGGTCCTTGATTCCCCTACTCTGGGCAAGAGACTATATGCATCTAAAAAATGATCTAAAAAATGAACAGGTTTGCATGTTAATTGTAGGTAAATTGTTTAGTTTAGTTTAGAGATACAGCGTGGCAACAGGCCCTTCGGTCCACCGGGTCTGCGCCGACCAGCGAGCCCCGCACATTAACACCATCCTGCACACTAGGAACAATTTATAATATTATCAAAGCCAATTAATCTACAAACCTGCACGTCTTTGGAGTGTGGGAGGAAACCGAAGATCTTGGAGAAAACCCACGCAGGTCACGGGGAGAACATACAAACTCCGTACAGACGGCGCCCGTAGTCGGGATGGAACCCGGGTCTCCGGCGCTGCATTCGCTGTAAGGCAGCAACTAGGTGCTGTCTATACGGAGTTTGTACATTTTCCCTGTGACCTCGTGGGTTTTCGGCACGGACCCGGTGGGCCGAAGGGCCTGTTGCCAGGTGCTCTGGTTTCCTCCCACACCCCAAAGATGTGCGGGTTTGTAGATTAATTGGCATCTGCAAATTGTAAATTGTCCTTCATGTGTGGAATAGTGCTAGCGTAGATCAGGGTGACTACGGGTGCTGTCTGTACGGAGTTTGCACGTTCTCCCCGTGACCTGCGTGGGTTTTCTCCGAGATCTTCGGTTTCCTCCCACTCTCCAAAGACGTGCAGGTTTGTAGGTTAGTTGGCTTGGTGTAAATTGTCCCCAGTATGTGCAAGATAGGGTTAATGTGCGGGGATCGCTGGTCGGCGCGGACTCGGTGGGCCGAAGGGCCTGTTTCCGCGCTGTATCTCTAAACTAAACTAAAGGAGAAAGAGAAACGACTGAGGGCGATGAAGGCCAAATGTGAAATCCCACCAAAGAACAGAGGACAACTTCTCCAAGGTTGGCCTTCTTGGCAGAGAGGTAGCAATGTGTTCAACTGTACATGAAAATATAAAAGCAACTGCATATGCTGAAAATATCAAAGAGATGGTAAAAAACTCTGGGGTCTCTCAACAGGTCAGGCAGCATCTGGGGAAAGTGAAACATTGAGAGTTTCAGTTTAGAGACCCTTCATCAGAACTGAAAAACAGATGAAAACAGGTCACTTGAGGGGAACGGATAAGACAAGGAAGTTCTGTGACAGGTTGAGAGAATGTCGTGGCTTCATGGGGCAGTGAGCGTTTGCTTCTCAGACTGTGTATTGTGTTGCTAACAGCAGGCTTGTCGGATATGCCCAGCAGCAGACAAGGCTGTACAAATGGAGAGAGAGATTAAAAAATAGCCTAAATGGAGATGGGCTGCTTGCTTGCAGCAGGAATGACAATCAGCTTACAGTCAGTGAAAAGCAAGTCACCTAAAGATAGAGATCTGATACGGAGCCTAGAAGATTGAGAGAAAGAATGGCTCTGTATCAAATCTCTATCTTCTCAGGAGAGAAGGAATGGGTGATGTTTCGGGTCGAGACCCTTCTTCAGGGAGAAGGTGCAAACTCCGTACCTGTAGTCAGGATGTAGCCTGGAACTCTGGCGCTGTAAGGCAGCAACTCTACCGCTGCGCCACCGTGCCGCCCATTAGAGTCGTGCTGAGACGCCGTGCTGGAGAAGGTCGGCATGATCCTGGTTTGAGATCATACCTGAACGATGGGATTTCCAACAGTGCACCTGTCCATCGGTATAGTCATACCGGATTATTTCAAGTCTCTGGAATGAGAATTAAATGGAAAAGTAAAGCCCTGCCCCACTTAAGTGATTTTAAGGCGACTGCCGGTGACTAGGCTGTTGCTGAACATTTGCCGGGGTGTCGTGGGTACGATCGTGAGGAGTCTTCAATCAATCGTAGCTGATCTCAGCGCGTCGCGGAACAATTTACCTGCTAGAAATGTCTGAGTGACAGCTGGCTTGTGGCCAGGTATCGTTGCTTATTGCGGGCGCTGTCTGTCGTACGCTGTCCCCAGGTTTGCTAGGTTGTCGCAGATGCATTTAGAAGCACGTAATATTCAATTAAGAAAAGGCATTTGAAGATACCAGAAGATAGTTTTGTTTAACCAATTTATTTACCGTCAGAACATTTGACGGGTAGATTGGAGGTGACAGTTTGACGGTCAGGTGAGCGTGGGAATATCGCGATGTTTCCGAAGACGGTGTAATCTCTTAGCCAGGTGCTAGTTTCACAAAAAAAGTCACTTGTATCGACCTGACTCGGCATTGTCGTGGTCACTGTCGTGGTCACTGTCGTGGTCACTGTCGTGGTCATTGTCATGGTCACTGTCGTGGTCATTGTCGCGGTCATTGTCGCGGTCATTGCGGTCACTGTCGTGGTCATTGTGGTCACTGTCATGGTCACTGTCGTGGTCACTGTCGTGGTCATTGTCATGGTCATTGTCGCGGTCATTGTCGCGGTCATTGCCGTCACTGTTGTGGTCATTGTGGTCACTGTCATGGTCACTGTCATGGTCACTGTCGTGGTCACTGTCGTGGTCACTGTCGTGGTCATTGTCGTGGTCATTGTCGCGGTCACTGTCGTGGTCATTGTGGTCACTGTCATGGTCACTGTCGTGGTCACTGTCGTGGTCATTGTCATAGTCACTGTCGTGGTCATTGTCGTGGTCACTGTTGCGGTCACTGTCGTGGTCACTGTCGTGGTCATTGTGGTCATTGTCGTGGTCACTGTCGTGGTCACTGTCGCGGTCACCGTCGTCGGGTAAACGAAAATGTTGGCGATCTGCTACGACTTTGACAGTCGCCTTAAACATCGCGTAACTGGGACAGGCCCTTAAGGGTGATAAGGGTGATTGATGGCCTGGATAATCGGGTGTGGAGATGTGATATTACGTTTTCTGGTTCATTTGCTCACCGAGGCTGTTTTGTGAGTGAATAATTGTGATGTCACCCACATGATAATGTCGGAGTGCTTTTTCTGTTGACAAAAGGGTGCTTGTGGGGGTGGGGGTATCATAAGTTCGTAGGTAAACAGAAAATGCTGGAGTAACTCAGCGGGCCAGGCAGCATCTCTGGAGAAAAGCTGAAATAGACACAGAGCTGGAGTAACTCAACGGGTCAGAGAAGGAATGGGCGACGTTTCGGGTCGGGACCCTTCTTCAGACTGATGTCAGGGAAGTGGGCGGGACAAAGATAGGATGTAGTCGGAGACAGGAAGACTAGTGGGAGAACTGGGAAGGGGGAGGGAATAGAGAGAGGGAAAGCAGGGACTATCTGAAGTTAGAGAAGTCAATATTCACACCACTGGGGTGTAAGCTGCCCAAGCGAAATATGAGGTGCTGTTCCTCCAATTTGCGCTGTGCCTCACTCTGACAATGGAGGAGGCCCAGGAGAGGAAGGTCAGTGTGGGAGTGGGAGGGGGAGTTGAAGTGCTCAGCTACCGGGAGATCAGGTTGGTTAAGACGGACTGAGCGGATGTGTTGAGCGAAACGATCGCTGAGCCTGCATTTGGTCTCGCCGATGTAGAGAAGTTGACATCTGGAACAGCGGATACTGTAGATGAGGTCGGAGGAGTTCGTAGGTTCATTCAGGATTCAGCCTATTGGCCCAGAGTCTGCTGTGCATTCCCATTCTCCTGCCTTCTCCCCATAACATGTAAACATAGACAATAGGTGCAGGAGGAGGCCATTCAGCCCTTCGAGCCAGCCATTCATTGTGATCATGGCTGATCATCCACAATCAATAACCCCTGACACCCGTACTAATCAAGAATCTGACAATCTTCACTTTAAAAATACCCAATGACTTGGCCTCCACAGCCGTCTGTGGCAATGAATTCCACAGATTCACCACCCACTGATTAAATAAATTCCTTCTCGTCTCCTTTCTAACGGAACGTCCTTTCAAATCATTCCTTGCTGTTGGTGTCTCTGGCACATGGTGGTCCTATAAGCTGCTTAAACTGTTTATAGGCCTGAACACCTAATTTAGTCAATACATTTACTAATAGACAATAGACAATAGACAATAGGTGCAGGAGTAGGCCATTCAGCCCTTCGAGCCAGCACCGCCATTCAATGCGATCATGGCTGATCACTCTCAATCAGTACCCCGTTCCTGCCTTCTCCCCATACACCCTCACTCCGCTATCCTTAAGAGCTCTATCCAGCTCTCTCTTGAAAGCATCCAACGAATTGGCCTCCACTGCCTTCTGAGGCAGAGAATTCCACACCTTCACCACTCTCTGACTGAAAAAGTTCTTCCTCATCTCCGTTCTAAATGGCCTACCCCTTATTCTTAAACTGTGGCCCCTTGTTCTGGACTCCCCCAACATTGGGAACATGTTTCCTGCCTCTAATGTGTCCAATCCCCTAATTATCTTATATGTTTCAATAAGATCCCCCCTCATCCTTCTAAATTCCAGTGTATACAAGCCCAATCGCTCCAGCCTTTCAACATACGACAGTCCCGCCATTCCGGGAATTAACCTAGTGAACCTACGCTGCACGCCCTCCATAGCAAGAATATCCTTCCTCAAATTTGGAGACCAAAACTGCACACAGTACTCCAGGTGCGGTCTCACCAGGGCCCGGTACAACTGTAGAAGGACCTCTTTGCTCCTATACTCAACTCCTCTTGTTACGAAGGCCAACATTCCATTGGCTTTCTTCACTGCCTGCTGTACCTGCATGCTTCCTTTCATTGACTGATGCACTAGGACACCCAGATCTCGTTGAACTCCCCCTCCTCCTAACTTGACACCATTCAGATAATAATCTGCCTTTCTATTCTTACTTCCAAAGTGAATAACCTCACACTTATCTACATTAAACTGCATCTGCCATGTATCCGCCCACTCACACAACCTGTCCAAGTCACCCTGCAGCCTTATTGCATCTTCCTCACAATTCACACTACCCCCCAGCTTAGTATCATCTGCAAATTTGCTAATGGTACTTTTAATCCCTTCGTCATTAATGTATATCGTAAATAGCTGGGGTCCCAGCACCGAACCTTGCGGTACCCCACTGGTCACTGCCTGCCATTCCGAAAGGGCCCCATTTATCCCCGCTCTTTGCTTTCTGTCTGTCAACCAATTTTCTATCCATGTCAGTACCCTACCCCCAATACCATGTGCCCTAATTTTGCCCACTAATCTCCTATGTGGGACCTTGTCGAATGCTTTCTGAAAGTCGAGGTACACCACATCCACTGACTCTCCCCTGTCAATTTTCCTAGTTACATCCTCTCAATGTTTTTAGTTACATCCTCTCAATTTTCCTAGTTACATCCTAATTTAGTCAATACATTATTTTTTTATACTTTAGTAATCTAATCTATTCACTGTAATCTTTTAGTAGGTACAGCAGGCAGTGAAGAAAGCCAATGGAATGTTGGCTTTCATAACAAGAGGAGTTGAGTATAGGAGCAAAGGGGTCCTTCTGCAGTTGTACAGGGCCCTAGTGAGACCGCACCTGGAGTACTGTGTGCATTTTTGGTCTCCAAATTTGAGGAAGGATATTCTTGCTATTGAGGGCGTGCAGCGTAGGTTTACTAGGTTAATTCCCGGAATGGCGGGACTGTCATATGTTGAGAGACTGGAGCGACTAGGCTTGTATACACTGGAATTTAGAAGGATGAAAGGGGATCTTATCGAAACGTATAAGATTATTAAGGGGTTGGACACGTTAGAGGCAGGAAACATGTTCCCAATGTTGGGGGAGTCCAGAACCAGGGGACACAGTTTAAGAATAAGGGGTAGGCCATTTAGAACGGAGATGAGGAAAAACTTTTTCAGTCAGAGTTGTGAATCTGTGGAATTCTCTGCCTCAGAAGGCAGTGGAGGCCAATTCTCCGAATGCAATCAAGAGAGAGCTAGATAGAGCTAGATAGAAAATGTTGGATGGCACAGAACTTCCTCCAATTAAACGAGAGCAAGTCTGAGGTCATCCTATTTGGCCCCCCCGACTCCATCAAGTCGATAACAGGCAGTCTTGGAAGCCTATCCTGCCTAGTCAAACCGCATGTCAAAAACCTCAGCGTGATATTTGACTCTGCATTAAAGTTTGACAAGCAAGTCAACGCTGTGGTAAAAGCCAGCTTCTTCCAACTTCGTACCATAGCTAAAATCAAACCTTTCCTCCAATTCGACGACACTGAAAAAATCATTCACGCTTTCATTTCCTCCCGCCTAGACTACTGCAACTCCCTATACACTGTGATCAGCCAATCTTCCCTGTCCCGCCTGCAACTGGTCCAAAACGCCGCAGCGAGACTCCTGACGGGTACCCGTAAAAGGGACCACATCACCCCGATTCTGGCCTCTCTCCACTGGCTCCCTGTACGGTACAGAATCAACTTCAAGCTCCTCCTATTCACATATAAAGCCCTAAATGGACATTCCCCCCCCCACATCAAAAATCTTCTAACCCCCCTCTCTATCTCCAGGTCCCTCAGGTCGGGCCGACTTGGGGCTACTCACTATCCTGCGGTCTAGGCTTAAGCTCAGAGGTGACCGCGCTTTTGCGGTTGCAGCTCCTAGACTGTGGAAACAGCATCCCTCTCCCCATCAGAACTGCCCCCTCCATCGACTCCTTTAAGTCCAGGCTCAAAACCTATTTCTACTCCCTAGCGTTTGAGGCTCATTGAGGAGGCGCTGTGAACTGTTTTGTATGTGCTGTTATGTTTGTGTGCTACTGTATGTTTCATTTTTTCCTTAGTACCTAATCAGATGTACAGCACTTTGGTCAACGTGGGTTGTTTTTAAATGTGCTTATACAAATAAAATTGACTTGACTTGAAAATTGACTTAAGGATAGCGGAGTCAGGGGGTATGGGGAGAAGGCAGGAACGGGGTATTGATTGAGAATGATCAGCCATGATCACATTGAATGGCGGTGCTGGCTCGAAGGGCCGAATTGGCCTCCTCCTGCACCTATTGTCTATTGTCTATTGTCGATTGTCTATAGTAATAAACCTAAAATTCTAAAACATTTTAAATGAAATTTTAAACTACTTAGAGGTGCCAGTATTTCATACCGTCACATAAAAAGCACCTGTGCATCATCACCTGGAAGAAAGAGGACCCTCGTGCACGGTGGCTCAGTGGTAGAGTTGCTGCCTTACGGCGAATGCAGCGCCGGAGACCCGGGTTCCATCCCGACTACGGGCGCTGTCTGTACGGAGTTTTGTACGTTCTCCCCGTGACCTGTGTGGGTTTCTCTGAGATCTTCGGTTTCCTCCCACACTCCACAGACATGCAGGTTTGTAGGTTAATTGGCTTGGTACATGCAAAAATTGTCCCTAGTGGGTGTGGGATAGTGTTAGTGTGCAGGGATCGCTGGGCGGCGCAGACCTGGTGGGCCGAAGGGCCTGTTTCCGCGCTGTATCTCTAAACTAAAACAAAACAGACACACCTTTTAGAGATCCCTGTGGTTCCTGTATGTTTTCTGCGTGTTATATCAATGTAAAACTAGGTTCTTGGAGGGGCTTATATGTTACAACATATTTCAAGTCGTCCAGTTTATTGTCATAAGTACATATAGGTTAGATTAGTTTAGTTTATAGATACAGCAGGGAATCAGGCCCTTCGTCCCACCATGTCCGTGCTGACCAGCGATCGCCCGTACAGTAGCTCCATCCTGCACACAAGGGACAATATACACAAGCCAATTAATCTGCAAACCTGAAATAGACACAGAGTGCTGGAGTAACTCAGCGGGTCAGGCAGCATCTCTGGAGAACATGGATGGGTGACGTTTCACAGAGTGCTGGAGTAACTCAGCGTGGTCAGGCAGCATCTCTGGAGAAAAGGAATAGGTGACTTTTCTGCTCGAGATCCTTCGTCAAACCTACACGTCTATGGGGAAACCGGTGCACCCGGAGAAAACCCACGCAGGTCACGGGTTGAACGTGCAAACTCCGTACCGACAGCACCCGTAGTCAGGAGCCAACCCGGGTCTCTGGCGCTGTAAGGCTGCAACTCTACCGCTGTGCCACTGCGCCACCCTAACTGGTGAAATACTGGTGCAATGATAATTTGCCCACAGCAGCACCATAGGCATAATCACAGACTGCACACGAGAAAAAACTACATGAATTCTACAGGACAGTGAAAAGACAAAGACTGTGCATGAAAGAAGACATTCATGCAATACATCATCCGCAATGTTGTGTTGTCGAGGTAGGATTAGGGTTATGTCGTTCAGTTCAACAACATGATGGTTGCAGGAAAATCCCTCTTCTCTCCCTCTTCTCCCCTCTCCATCGGGCAAAAGGTACAGAAGTGTGAAAACGCACACCTCCAGATTCAGGGACAGTTTCTTCCCAGCTGTTATCAGGCAACTGGAACCGTCCTACCACAACCAGAGAGCAGTGCTGAACTACTATCTACCTCATTGGTGACCCTTGGACTATCCTTGATCGGACTTTGCTGGCTTTACCTTGCACTGAACGCTATTCCTTTATCATGTATCTATACACTGTAAATAGCTCGATTGTAATCATGTATTGTCTTTCTACTGACTGGTTAGCACGCAACAAAAGCTTTTCACTGCACTTCAGTACACTTGACAATAACCTAAATGAAACTAAAATTATTTGTTACTGAACAACCTTGTGTGGGATAAATATAAGAAAATAACTGCAGATGCTGGTGCAAATCGAAAGTATTTATTCACAAAATGCTGGAGTAACTCAGCAGGTCAGGCAGCATCTCAGGAGAGAAGGAATGGGTGACGTTTCAGGTCGAGACCCTTCTTAAGACTGACGTCAGGGGGGCGGGCAGGACAAAGGAAGGATATAGGTGGAGACAGGAAGATAGACGGAGATCTGGGAAGGGGGAGGGGAAGTGAGGGACAGAGGAACTATCTAAAGTTAGAGAAGTCAATGTTCATACCGCTGGCTGCAAGCTGCCCAGGCAAATATGAGTGTGCTGTTCCTCCAATTTCCGGTGGGCCTCACTATGGCACTGGAGGAGGCCCATGACAGAAAGGTCAGACTGGGAGTGGGGAAGGGGGAGTTGAAGTGCTCAGCCACTGGGGAGATCAGGTTGGTTAAGCTGGACTGAGCGAAGGTGTTCAGCGAAACGATCGCCGAGCCTGTGTTTGGTTTCGCCGATGTAAAGAAGTTGACATCTAGAGCAGCGGATGCAATAGATGAGGTTGGAGGAGGTGCAGATGAACCTTTGTCTCATCTGAAAGAGGTTCCCAATCCTTGTGTGGGACGTCAGGCTATTATACCTCCTGCACCATGGTAACAGTGAGAAGGTGGCACGAGATTGGGGGAGTGGATCCTTCGTGATAGATGCCACCATCTTGCGGCAGCACCTCATGTAGTCGCTTTTGATGATGGGGATAGCTGAGCCTGTGAAGGATTGCACTGAGGTCCACCACACTGCCCCTCTTAAAAGTCTGTCCCACTGAGGCGATGTTTTAGGCGACTGCCGGCGACTGTCATAGTCATAGCAGGCCACCCAAAAACCGGCCCCTGGACCCCCCCCCCCCCACGACAATGTCTACGACAAGCTACAACAACCTACTACGTAGTCGACGTCAAGCTACGGCAAGCTACCGACAACCGGCGATCCAATTGTCACGACTTAGGACGTCCACCTACGACCGCACCTACGACAACCTATCACCACACAGGCGACAACCGAAGTCAACCAACGTCCACCCGCGACAAGCTACGACCGTGTCGGCGACAACTGAAGACAATTCACGTCATTTTGGCCTCCGGTTTTGGCGCCTGTACCTGTCGCCGGTTGACGTAGGGAGTCGCCAATGGAATTCACCGAAGTCAGCACCAGCGACAACCTACGTCACCTGGTGACAACCTACGACAGCGCCCTCGTCAGAGACGTCAAACTACGATCATTGGCGTCAAACCCACTGTCGCCGAAAAATGGTCAACATTCTGAAAATCCAGCGGTGACCAGAAAGACGCTGTGACTCTTTGGAGACGATTCACGACCGTACAGGCAACACCCCAGCGACCGTCTGGTGACAGCGTAGTCACCTGTAGTCACCTAAACAATCGCCTACGTGGGACAGGGGCTTTACATTCCTATGCACTGGTATTGCTATCCCATAGAGTCATAAAGTTAGAGTTGTAAAGCATGGTAACAGGCCCTTCACCTCAACTTGCCCACACCAACCAACATGCCCCATCTGCAGTAGTCCAACCTGCTTGCATTTGGCCCACATCCCTCTAAACCTGTCCTATCTATGTACCTGTCCATTGAAACATAGAAAATAGGTGCAGGAGGAGGCTACTCGGCCTTTGAGCCAGCACCACCATTCATTGTGATCATGGCTGATCATCCACAATCAGTAACCCGTGCCTGCCTTCTCCCCATATCCCTTGATTCCACTAGCCCCTAGAGCTCTATCTAACGCTCTTTTAAATTCATCCAATGAATTGGCCTCCACTGCCCTCTGTGGCAGAGAATTCACACAAATTCACAACTCTCTGGGTGAAAAAGTTTTTTTCTCGCCCTCAGTTTTAAATGGCCTCCCCTTTATTCTTAGACTGTGTCCCCTGGTTCTGGACTCCCCCAACATTGGGAACATTTTTCCTGCATCTAGCTTGTCCAGTCCTTTTATAATTTTATACGTCTCTACAAGATCCCCTCTCAACGTTGTGATAGTTACCAGACTATGGTGCAGCCAGTCAAGATGAAGAAAGGTCTCCACCCTGAAAATTCCCTTTCTCCAAAGATGCTGCCTGACCCGCTGAGTTACTCCAGCATTTTTGTGCCTGTCTTCGGATATTTCCACAGCACATCTGTAGATGTTTGTTAGTAGATCTGGTAAAATGCAAATCTGTATAAAATTCTAACAAAGTGGAGATGCTGGCAGCCTTCTTTGTGGCTGCACTTGTATGTAACCAAGGGGCTCCAGTGGTGCAAGAAAGCAGTTCAGCCACATCATTAACCAGAGCAATTAGACATAATTAATGCTGGTCTTGCCGGCAATGCCCATATTCCACAAATGAATTTTAACATCTATTTTTATAGCCATCAATTGCCAGACGGAGAGAGTGCCTTATTGGTGATAGTGGCGAGTAGTCGTGGATTCTTTAGGAGAATGTTTTAACCTGATCCTCTCCCAACCTGTTATTTGTAGAAGACCAGAGAAATTCTCAACCTTCTGCTCAAATCCTCTCTCTCTCTCTCTTCTCTCTCTCTCTCTCTCTCTCTCTCTCTCTCTCTCTCTCTCTCTCTCTCTCTCTCTCTCTCTCTCTCTCTCTCTCTCTCTCTCTCTCTCTCTCTCTCTCTCTCTCTCTCTCTCTCTCTCTCTCTCTCTCTCTCTCTCATCCTCTCTCTCTCTCTCTCTCTCTCTCTCTCTCTCTCTCTCTCTCTCTCTCTCTCTCTCTCTCTCTCTCTCTCTCTCTCTCTCTCTCTCTCTCTCTCTCTCTCTCTCTCTCTCTCTCTCTCTATCTATCTATCTATCTCTCCCTCTCTCTCTATCTCTCTCTCTCTCTCTAACCCTCTCCAGCACGACAAGGCCTGATAATCACAGCACAGAATAGAGAACACGGAAGAATCCAAAGATCGACACAAAATGCTGGAGTAACTCAGTGGGACAGGCAGCCTCTCTGGAGACCATCACCTCTGGCAGTGCGTTCCATGCCCCCACCACCCTCCGTGTAAACATTTGCCCTGCACATCATCTCGTTTAATCTTTGCCCCTCTCTGCTTGAAGTCATGCCCTCTTGTCTTTGACATCACACTGGGAGAGAGATTCTGACTGTCTACCTGAAAGGTTCTTACTCCTTCAATCTTGCCCTCGAGCACCCACTGTACCCATCGCCTGCCAGTGATGCCCAAGTGCTCAGGTGAGTCACGAGGTCATGTTCATGAGGTCATAAATGATAGGAGCAGCATTAGGCCACTCGGCCCATCAAGTCTACTCCACCATTCAATCATGGCTGATCTATCCCTCCCTCCTAACCCCATTCTCCTGCCTTCTCCCCATAGCATAGAAACATAGAAACATAGAAAATAGGTGCAGGAGGAGGCCATTTGGCCCTTCGAGCCAGCACCGCTATTCAACATCCTGTTGTTATAACAGGAACAATAACCCGTTCCTGCCTTCTCCCCATATCCCTTCATTCCCTTAGCCATAAGAGCTAAATCTATCTCTCTCTTGAAAGCATCCAGTGAATTGGCCTCCACTGCCTTCTGTGGCAGAGAATTCCACAGATTCACAACTCTCTGGGTGAAAAGGTTTTCCTCATCTCAGTCCTAAATGGCCTACCCCTTATTCTTAAACATTCCCTGGTTCTGGACTCCCCCAACATCAGTAACATTTTTCCTGCATCTAGCCTGTCCAATACTCCAACATTTTTTATGTTACTATAAAATCCCCTCTCATCCTTCTAAATTCCAGAAAATTCCAGAACAAGCCCAATCGACCCATTCTTTCATCATAAGTCAGTCCCACTAACTCGGGAATTAACCTTGTGAACCTACACTGCACTCCCTCAATGGCAAGAATGTCCTTCCTCAAATCAGGAGACCAAAATGGCACACAATACTCCAGGTGTGGTCTCACCAGGGCCCTGTACAACTGCAGAAGGACCTCCTTGCTCCTAAACTCAAATCCTCCCGCAATGAAGGCCAACATGCCATTAGCTTTCTTCACTGCCTGCTGTACCTGCATGCTTACTTTCAGTGACTGATGTACAAGCACACCCAGGTCTCGTTGCACCTCCCCTTTTCCTAATCTGACACTATTCAGATAATAATCTGCCTTCCTGTTCTTGCCACCAAAGTGGATAACCTCGCATTTATCCACATTATACTGCATCTGCCATGCATCTGCCCATCTACACAACCTGTCCAAGTCACCCTGCAGCCTCATAGCATCTTCATTGCAGCTCACACTGCCACCCAGCTTTGTGTCATCCACAAACTTGGAGATGTCGCATTTAATTCCCTCGTGTAAATCGTTAATATATAATGTAAATAACTGGGGTCCCAGCACCGAGCCTTGCGGCACCCCACTAGTCACTGCCTGCCATTCTGGAAAGGACCCGTTTATTCCTACTCTTTGCTTCCTGTCTGGCAACCAGTTCTCTATCCATGTCAATACCCTACCCCCAATACCATGTGCTCTAATTTTGCCCACTAATCTCTTGTGTGGGACCTTGTCGAAGGCTTTCTGAAAGTCCAGGTACACTACATCCACTGGCTCTCCCTTATACATTCTACTTGTTACATCCTCAAAAATTCCAGAAGATTAGTCAAGCATGATTTCCCTTTCATAAATGCATGCTGACTTTGACCGATCCTGTCACTGCTTTCCAAACGCGCTGCTATAACACCTTTAATAATCGACTCGAGCATCTTCCCCACCACCGATGTCAGACTAACTGGTCGATAATTCCCCGTTTTCTCTCTCCCTCCTTTCTTAAAAAGTGGGGTTACATTGGTTACCCTCCAATCCACAGGAACTGATCCAGAGTCGAGAGAACATTGGAAAATGGTCACCATCCACGATTTCTAGGGCCACCTTCTTGAGTACTCTGGGATGCAGACCATCAGGCCCTGGGGATTTATTTGCCTTCAGTCCCAGCAGTTTACCCAACACCATTTCCTGACTAATGTGGATTCCCTTCAGTTCCTCCCTCCCACTAGATCCTCGGTCCCCTAGTATTTCTGGGAGATTGTTTGTGTCTTCCTTAGTGAAGACAGAACCAAAGTCTTCGTTTAACTGTTCAGCCATTTCCTTGTTTGTCAATATAGATTCACCTGTCTCTGACTGTAAGGGACCTACATGCGTCTTCACTAATCTCTGACACCTGTACTAATCAAGAATCTATCTCTCTCTGCCTTAAAGATGTCCACTGACTTGGCCTCCACAGCCTCCTGTCACAAAGAATTCCACAGATTCACCACCCTCTGACTAAAGAAATTCCTCTTCTCCTTCCAAAAGGAACGTCCTTTAATTCTGAGGCAGTGCCCTTTGCTCCTAGACTCTCCCACTAGTGGAAACATCAAGTCAAAGTCAAGTCAAGTCAAAGTCAATTTTATTGTCAATCCTCAGCCAGTTTACACAGACAGAAAATCGAAATACCGTTTCCCACAATCCCGAGGAACAAAGTGCATAAAACAAAAGGCACAGCAAACAACAATCAACATAAAATATAAAATATAAAATATAGTCACTTCAAATTTTTTTTTTTTTTTTAAAGTGTCTGGTGCTGGATGTGCGTGTGTGTGGGGTGTTAAAGTCCAGGTCCCATAGGGGCAGGGGAGAGAGGAGGAAGGGAGGGGAGAGAGTTCAGCATCCTGACAGCCTGGTGGAAAAAACTGTTCTTTAAGTCGGGTGGTGCTTGACCTCAGGCTGCGAAACCTTCTCCCTGAAGGCAGGAGGGTGAAGAGGCTGTTGGAGGGGTGGGAGGGGTCACCCACAATGCTCAATGCTTTGCGGGTGAGGCGGGTGGTGTAAAGGACCAGGAGTGTTGGGAGTGAGGCGCCAGTGATCGTCTCAGCAGTGTTCACTATGCGCTGCAGGGTCTTACGGCTGGAGGCTGTGCAGCTTCCGAACCACACAGTGATGCAGCTGCTGAGGATGCTCTCGATGGCACCTCGGTAAAAAGTGTACATGATGGGTGTGGGGGCTCCCGCTCTCTTCAGTTTGCGGAGGAAGTAGAGGCGCTGCTGGGCTTTCTTGGCGATGGACGTGATGTTGTTGCTCCAGGAGAGATCCTCGGTGATGTTCACCCCCAGAAATTTGGTGCTGCTCACCTGCTCCACAGCAGCACCATTGATGGTCAATGGGTGGGGGTGTTGGGTGTGCGTTCTCCTGAAGTCGACAACAATCTCCTTTGTTTTCTCCACATTCAGGAAGAGATTGTTGTCTGTGCACCACGCGGCCAGCTGGTCCACCTCCTTCCTGTAGTGGGTCTCGTCGTTGTTGCTGATGAGACCCACCACTGTTGTGTCATCCGCAAACTTGACGAAGTGGTTGGAGCTGTAGGTGGGTGTGCAGTCGTGGGTCAGCAAGGTGAAGAGCAGGGGGCTTAGCACACATCCTTGTGGGGCACCCGTACTCAGCGTGATGGTGTCCGATGTGTTGCTGCCGACCCGTACGGACTGGGGTCTGGCAGTGAGGAAGTCCAGCAGCCAGTTGCAGAGAAGGGGGCTGAGGCCCAGATTTGTTAGTTTACAAACCAGCTGCTGGGGGATGATGGTGTTAAATGCTGAGCTAAAGTCTATGAACAGCATCCTAACATATGAGTTTTTAGTGTCCAAGTGGGTGAGGGCTGGGTGTAGAGCAGAGGAGATGGCATCCTCAGTGGACCGCTTAGCTCGATATGCAAACTGAAACGGGTCCAGGGAGGGGGGGAGGTTGGATCTGATCTGCTTCATGACCAGCCTCTCGAAGCACTTCATGATGGTTGAAGTCAGCGCTACAGGGCGGTAGTCGTTGAAGCAGGATGGAGAAGACTTCTTGGGCACAGGTATGATGGTGGTTTCTTTGAAGCACAAGGGAACAACAGCCTGGCTCAGGGAGATGTTGAAGATGTCTGTGAGGACATCTGTGAGCTCAGCTGCGCAGTCTTTTAGCACACGACCAGGAATGTTGTCAGGTCCAGAAGCTTTCCGGGTGTTAATCCTTAACAGTGTGCTCCTCACACTGCCTGGAGACAGACAAATAGCCTGGTCGTTGGGGGGGGGGGGAGTTGTTTTCTGCGCAGGTGTGTTGCTCTGTGCTTCAAAGCGTGCGAAGAAGCCGTTGAGGTCGTTCAAGAGAGAGGTGTCACTGTCACAGGTCTGTGGTAAGGGTTTGTAGTCCGTGATAGTCCTAATACCCTTCCACAGGCTCCGTGTGTCTCTGCTGTCACTGAAGTGGGCTGTGATGCGCCGGGTGTAGTGTTGTTTGGCTTTCCTGATGCCACATCCACTCTATCCAGGCATTTCACTGTTTTGTAAGTTTCAATGAGGTCCCCCATCATTATGCTAAACTCCAGTGAGTACAGGCCCAGTGCCGACAAACGCTCATCATACGTTAACCCACTCATTCCTGGGATCATTCTTGTAAACCTCCTCTGGACCCTCTCCAGAGCCAGCACATCCTTCCTCAGATATGGGGCCCAAAACTGCTCACAATATTCCAAATGCGGTCTCACCAGCGCCTTATACAGCCTCAGCATCACATCCCTGTTTTTGTATTCTAGTCCTCTTGAAATAAATCCTCTCGCAATGAAGGTCAACATCCCATTGACTTTCTTCACTGTCTGCAGCACCCTCTCCCCCCACACCCCCCACCCTGCCGCCCGTCCCTCCCCTCTCCCCCCTCCACCCCCCTCCCCCTCCCCACACCCACCCCTCCCCATTCCCCTCCCCATACCCAATTCCCTCCCCCTCCCCTCTTCCCCTCCCCCCCACCCCATCCCACACCCCCACACCCCCACCCATCCCCTCCCCCTCCCCACCCCATTCCCTCAACCCCCTTATCCTCCCTCCCCCCCACCCCCTCCCTCCTAAAAACACTAAAAAGATGAATATTCCACTAAAAAGGACACACAGTGCTGGAGTAACTCAGCGGGTCAGGCTCAGTGGGTGCAGCGGTAGAGTTGCTGCCTCACAGCGCCGGAGACCCGGGTTCCATCCCGACTACGGGCGCCGTCTGTACGGAGTTTGTTCCCACAGCCCAAAGACATACAGGTTTGTAGGTTTGTAAATTGTCCCCTAGTGTGTGTAGTGATCGCGGGTTGGCACGGACCCAGCGGGCCGAAGGGCCTGTTTTCATGCTGCTTCTCCGAAGTCTGAAGTGTAAAGCTTTTCCTGGCTGTTATTCCGTCCGGCACGTTCCAAAGCTACAGTCTCATGGAAAGAAAACTCTCCGGCCTTGTTGAATTTGGGCAGCACTGCTGTTGAGTAATCATGTGGGGAGTGGAAGGGGAGAGGATGTGGGAGTCAGAGAAGGAACAGGCAGGGCAGTAGAGAAGCTCCTATGTTGTCTCTTTTGCTCTGTGGCAAATGGTGTGGAAAGGTCGTGGTCATGGTTGCTGCCCTGTGGGTCTGTCGAAACTGACAATAGACAATAGACAATAGGTGCAGGAGGAGGCCATTCGGCCCTTCGAGCCAGCACCACCATTCAATGTGATCATGGCTGATCATCCTCAATCAGTACCCCGTTCCTGCCTTCTCCCCATACCCCCTGACTCCGCTATCCTTAAGAGCTCTATCTAGCTCTCTCTTGAATGCATTCAGAGAATTGGCCTCCACTGCCTTCTGAGGCAGAGAACTGATCACAGGAACCACCGCGGATTGGCCTGGCTGCGGATAAATAACTTCCCGCTACCCGAGAACGTTCTCTTATCTCTCCTCCCCTTTCCCCCCCCCCCCCGCCTTCAGTATTGCCCCAGAACGCTCCATCGGAAAACATGCAGCAAAGACGAACAACATTTACATTGGCAGAATCAGGCCAAGCATGAGTTCTCAAAGGATCACCACCAAAAGGGCAGTATAAATATTAATCATTCTTTCTGCTACCTTCTCTTGGCTTGGCCCAGAAGTCAAAATAACAGCACGAAATAACAGAGTACCTTCCAAAGTAATTCATGAACAGAGCACTCAATATCCAAACAAGTGTGCCCTCTGCAAAACAACTTCAAGAGTTTCGGTAAAAGCTTTGTTAGTCTTTACTTTAAACGTTACTTCGGCATTACAGCAGAGAAGCAGGCCCTTCGGCCCGTCGAGTCCGCACCGACCGGCGATCGCCCCACACACTAGCACTATCCCACACGCACACCAGGGACAATTTACAATTTTTACAGAAGCCAATTAACCGACAAGCCTGAACGTCTTTGGAGTGTGGGAGGAAACCGGAGTACCCGGAGAAAACCCACGCAGGTCACGGGGAGAACGTATAGCCTACGTACAGACAGCGCCCGTAGTCGGGATGGAACCCGGGTCTCCGGCGCTGTGAGGCAGCAACTCTACCGCTGCGCCACCCCCTCCCTCCCTAGGAGATAGATTTAAACTTTAAAATGTGAATAACCTTTAAAATATAACACCGATTTCAATGAAACTTCTTCCATTAGCACCAAAGGGACGACGGTGAGTAAGGTGGGCCAAAATTGTCACGCTATCGTGTACCGTTTTGGCTGCAGTTCAGGAACAAACAAACAAACAAACAAACAAACGAGAGTTTTAGTGAATAGATGTGGAGAAAGCAGGAACGGGGTACTGATTGTGGATGATCAGCCATGATCATATTGAATGGCGGTGCTAGCCTACAACTGCACCTATTTATCTATGTTTCTATGTTTCTAACCAAACGTAGCAGAGAGAATGGGAAGTCACATTCGAGGCCAATGCAGAGGGAAACATTCAGCTCTTTCAATGAGACTTTGCAAACCAGACACTGCCATGCAGGCAGGTTAAGCTTGCCAGTTGTGGTTGGATGGGTTCCTGGAAATTTGCACTTACGCTCCATGATTGCATGGCAATTAATCACATCACATACACCCACCCATTTTGCGAATGTCATAGAGTCACAGAGTGATACAGTGTGGAAACAGGCCCTTCACAGAGTCACAGAGTGATACAGTGTGGAAACAGGCCCTTCACAGAGTCACAGAGTGATACAGTGTGGAAACAGGCCCTTCACAGAGTCATAGAGTGATACAGTGTGGAAACAGGCCCTTCATAGAGTCATAGAGTGATACAGTGTGGAAACAGGCCCTTCATAGAGTCATAGAGTGATACAGTGTGGAAACAGTCCCTTCGGCCCAACTTGCCTCTCAGTGTAATCAGTGTTGTGGGGGAACAGTATGTGTGATGAAACCATTAAAATGTAGAATATATCTCACCTATCAACTCACAGAATTTTGTTATTTTTCTTTTAAAATGTTTCTGCCAGTTTCTGCCTACTAAAATGGCGCCGTGACGTACTACGGTTTTTTTGGGTCGAGTGGTCGACCTTGTTCCTCTAGTATCTTTGGTAAATAGCCCCTAGTGCGCAGGGAGTGGATGCAACTATGGGATAACATAGAACCAGTGCAAATGGGCGGTTGATGGTCAGTTTTAGTTTAGTCTAGAGTTTCAGCGTGGAAACAGGCCATTCGGCCTAACAAGATGGCGCCGACAAGCGATCACCCCGTACATTAGCGCTATCCTGCACACACTAGGGACAGTTTACAATTTTTACAGAAGCCAATTAACTTAACAAACCTGCACGACTTTGGAATGTGCAAGGAAACTATGAAGCACCCAGAGGAAACCCGCGCAGGTCACGGGGAGAACGTGCAAACTCTGTACAGACAGTGCCCGTGGTGAGGATGGCACCCGGGTCTCTGGTGCTGTGTCTCTGGTACTCTACCGCTACGCCACCGTGCCGCCCCTGTGCAATCAAAATGGCTGCTTCACAACTTCTTTTCCTGCTGGAAGTGCTTGCGTAGGTCGACTGGCTACAAGAAGGGTGGCTGGGAACGGGAGTGGCATGGGCCATGGTCAAGTAAATGTCACGGATCTCTTCTTTAGAGTTTCCGATGAATGACCCAGAACACTCAGAATTTGTCTTAATCTAACGTGGCTCTTAATAGACAATAGACAATAGACAATAGGTGCAGGAGGAGGCCATTCGGCCCTTTGAGCCAGCACCGCCATTCAATGTGATCATGGCTGATCATTCTCAATCAATACCCCGTTCCTACCTTCTCCTCATACCCCCTGACTCCGCTATCCTTAAGAGCTCTATCTAGCTCTCTCTTGAATGCATTCAGAGAATTGGCCTCCACTGCCTTCTGAGGCAGAGAATTCCACAGATTTACAACTCTCTGACTGAAAAAGTTTTTCCTCATCTCAGTTCTAAATGGCCTACCCCTTATTCTTAAACTGTGGCCCCTGGTTCTGGACTCCCACAACATGTTTCCTGTCTCTAACGTGTCCAACCCCTTAACAAGATCCCCTCTCATCCTTCTGAATTCCAGCGTATACAAGCAGTCTTTCAACATACGACAGTCCCGCCATCCCGGGAATTAACCTGGTGAACCTACGCTGCACGCCCTCAATAGCAAGAATGTCCTTCCTCAAATTTGGAGACCAAAACTGCACACAGTATTATGCAGTAATGGCTTCTTACAGGCCTGAAAACAAACACCTTGCTTCCGAGCAGCACTTGGTCTCCAATCACCTGTTCATTGATCATAAATTCATGTGTAGGAGTAGAATTAGGCCATTCAGCCCATCGAGCCTACTTCTATCATAGCTGATCTTTTTTTCCCTCTCAACCCCATTCTCCTGCCTTCTCCCTGTAACACTTGACACCCTTACCAATCATGAATCTATCCATAACCTCCACTTTAAAAACCTTGACCTCCACTTTAAAAATATCCACTGACTTGGCCTCCACAGCCTTCTGTGGTAATGAATTCCACAGATTCACCACCCTCTGGCTAAAGAAATTCCTTCTGATCACCTTTCTGAAGGACTCCATCCTTTTATTCTCAGGCTGTGCCCTCTAGTCCTAGACTCTCCCACTAGTGGAAACATCCTCTCCACATCCACTCTATCCAGGCCTTTCACTATTCGGTAAGTTTCAATGAGGTCCCCACTCCATGCTATTGAGGTAGGTTCACCAGGTTAATCCCCCGGGATGGCGGGACTGTCATGTGAGGAAAGATTGGAAAGACTGGGCTTGTATTCACTGGAATTTAGAAGGATGAGAGGGGATCTTATAGAGACGTATAAAATTATAAAAGGACTGGACAAGATAGATGCAGGAAAAATGTTCCCAATGTTGGGGGAGTCCAGAACCAGGGGCCACAGTCTAAGAATAAAGGGGAGGCCATTTAAAAGTGAGGTGAGAAAAAACTTTTTCACCCAGAGAGTTACTGATTGTGGATGATCAGCCATGATCACAATGAATGGCGGTGCTGGCTCGAAGGGCCAAATGCCCTCCTCCTGCACCTATTTTCTATGTTTCTATGCCACCATTTAGCCTGAAAACACGAGGATAAGCTGCAGGCTTGGGCCGAGCCTACACAAAAATGTCAAGGATTCCAAAGAATAACGCCTGATCAACGCAGAGTTATGCTTTCGTCTTTGAACAAAGACATTTGGTTCACCAGATTTAGTCAGTCAAAGAATCACTGTTGTACGGGGAGAGAATGTTTGAACTTCTGAGACTGTGCCAGTTCCTCTTACAGCAATCCCACTGGTTCCCATCTCAGAACATGGAGCAGAGAAGACCGGGTCAGTGCAGCGCTGGAACGGGCCCTTCTACCCAGAGTGCTTGTGCCAAACATGCAGCCAAGTCCTGCTGATCTTCCTGCCCTTTCCCCACATTATCCTCTCTTGGAAACCCACACCATTCCCTTCTGAATGTTCGGTGGATGAGAGAGAGAGAGAGAAAGAGAGAGAGAGAGAGAGAGACTCCGGCCAATTTTCTACTCACGTCATGAAAGCAGCCGAGGTTCTTGTCTTTATCGTGGAGGTGTTGTGGGAACTTGTAGCGTGGAAACTGGCTGCCATGTTTAGTTTATTTTATTTTAGTTTGGATATACAGCGTGGAAACAGGCCCCTCGGCCCACCGAGTCCGCGCCGACCAGCGATACCCGCACATTAACACTATCCTGCACCCACTAGGGACTGTTTTTACACATACACCAAGTCAATTAACCTACAAACCTGCACGTCTTTGGAGTGTGGGAGGAAACCGAAGCATTCAGAGAAAGCCCACGCAGGTCACGGGGAGAACGTATAAACTCCGTACAGACAGCACCCGTGGTCGGGATCGAACACCGGGTCTCTGGCGCTGTGAGGCTGCAAATCTACCGCAATGCCAGCATGCTGCCATCAATTATGCAACCATTACGATAATAGTATCATATCCAAAGTGTTTAGTCAGTTGCAAAGTGTTTCCAGATGCTCCTGAGGCTATGGAAGTGTAGGTTCTTACATTTTTCAATTTGAAAGATTGTCAACATGAACAACAAAGAGGTTGCAGGTTTGCAGGTTAATTGGTTTCTGTAAATTGTCCCTAGTGTGTTAGATATAGGGTTGCCAACTGTCCTATATTAGGCAGGACATCCCGTATTTTGGGCTAAATTGGTTTATCCCGTATGGGACCGCCCTTGTCCCGTATTATCATATCATATCATATATATACAGCCGGAAACAGGCCTTTTCGGCCCTCCAAGTCCGTGCCGCCCAGCGATCCCCGTACATTAACACTATCCTACACCCGCTAGGGACAATTTTTACATTTACCCAGCCAATTAACCTACATAGGTTAACCTACTTAGGCCCGAGGGACACTGTAGGCCCAGACACTGTAGGCCCAGACACTGTAGGCCCGGACACTGTAGGCCTATATACTGTAGGCCCGGGGGACACTGTAGGCCTATACACTGTAGGCCCGGGGGACACTGTAGGCCCGGACACTGTAGGCCCATACACTGTAGGCCCTGACACTGTAGGCCCGGACACTGCAGGCCCGGACACTGCAGGCCCGGACACTGCAGGCCCGGACACTGCAGGCCCGGACACTGCAGGCCCCGACACTGCAGGCCCCGACACTGCAGGCCCGGACACTGCAGGCCCGGACACTGCAGGCCCGGACACTGCAGGCCCGGACACTGTAGGCCCGGGCACTGTAGGCCCGGACAGTGTAGGCCCAGACACTGTAGGCCCGGACACTGTAGGCCCGGACAGTGTAGGCCCAGGCGCCGCCTAACGGAGGTTGCGTAGCAACCCGCCTCCCGGCCCGGGCGGCCGCCATTGGTGGAGTGGGAGCACGTGGCCGCTGGCTGGGTGAGGTCGCGTGGGGCGCGGGGCGGTGACGACACCTTGTCCCTTATTTGGGAGTGAGATAGTTGGCAACCCTAGTTGAATAGCACTAGAGTACTGGTAGACACAAAATGCTGGAGTAACTCAGTGGTCAGGCAACATCTTGGGAGAGAAGGAATGGGTGACGTTTCGTGTCGAGAGCCTTCTGTAGACTGATCAGTCGGTGGTCAGTGTGGACTCGGTGGGCCGAAGGGCCTATGCTGTATCTCTAAATTAAACTCTAAACTAGTTTCAGATAACCAGCCTTTCCAGTTTGTATTGAAAAGACTGATGGCATTTCCAGCAATTTGTTTCTAATTTCAGATCTGTCGCAACTGTTCAGTATCTTACAGTTCCATCAGTTCCCCCCTTTCTCTCCCATCAGCAAATGCTCCCTTCTATTTATATCTTCTACAGACGGATCATTTGCAATTAATAAGCCACCTGCAAGCCACCACCACCCCTTTTCTCCAAGCAGCACTACAATATGCATCATTTTAGACTTTAGAGATACAGTGCGGAAACAGGCCCTTCGGCCCACTGAGTCCGTGCTGACCAGCGGAACCCCTGTACACTAACACTATCCTACACACTAGGGACAATTTATAATATTGACAAAGCCAATTAACAAGTCTTTGGAGTGCAGGAGGAAACCGGAGCACCCAGAGAAAACCCACGCGGGCCACGGGGAGAACGTACAAACTCCGTACAGACAGCACCCGTGGTCGGGATCGAACCTGGGTCTCCTGCGCTGTAGGGGAAGATATTCAAAGGAGAAACGGGAACGTTTTCACGCGGGGAGTGGAGAGTACTCGGAAGGCAGTGCCATATTCGCACTCTGTTCAATGTCTCTTTATTCTACCCCTTGTGTTGTGCAAAGCCTGATTGTAATCATGTACAATATGATGTGACTGGGACACCATATAAACAACGGTTCTCCCTGTACGTGACAATAATAAATCAATACCCGTACCAGGATGTACATTGAGGGAGTGGAGCAGTGGTTTACTTGACTGTTACATGGTGGCAGGATTGCTGTACGAGGAGAGACGCAAGGTGTCTCCCCTGCCAGAGACGTCTAGAGCCCCTCTAGACGGTGGCGCAGCGGTAGAGTTGCCGCCTTACAGCGAATGCAGCGCCGGAGACCCGGGTTCCATCCCGACTACGGGTGCTGTCTGTACGGAGTTTGTACGTTCTCCACGTGACCTGCGTGGGTTTTCTCCGAGATCTTCGGTTTCCTCCCACACTCCAAAGACGTACAGGTTTGTCGATCTTTGGGCCAAAGAGCCTATTTCTGTGCTGTATCTGTAAAGTCTAAAGTCCAAAGGATGGATTTGGAGTGATGTGGGGCAAATGGAACTACCCCAGTATGCCAACAGGCACAAGTAGGGCTGAAGGGCCTGTTTTCATGCTGCATAACTCTCTGATCCCACTCCAGCCACCTATATCTTACATTCAGATGAATCGTGAAGATTGGGTATGGCAATCATTTCAACCACGCAACCGACTGATGAAAGGCAGATGGCTTTCCCAGAACTGGGAAGTGAGAAAGCTGTTTAGGCATTCAATATTACTCAATCAATGGCATGCTTACGGCCAACACACTTGGCTGGGCTTCTCTGATGGGCACAGAGATGCCGAGGGTGCTGAGTTTGAGATGAGTTTGTGTGAATGAATGAATGAATGAATGAATGAATGAATGAATGAATGAATGAATGAATGAATGAATAAGTTTATTGGCCAAGTATGTGCACATACAAGGAATGTGCCTTGGTGCCCCGCTCACAAATGACAACACAAACATACAGTTAACAATTAAGAATAAAGCATTAACACATCAAAACAATAAGGATACACCATAACGGTCTAAACATGTGGGTGAAAAAAAACCAGAGCAAAAAAGAGACTACAGACGTTGATTATTGAGTAGAGCTATCACTCGTGGAAAAAAGCTGTTTTTATGTCTGGCTGTGGCTGCTTTGACAGTCCGGAGTCGCCTTCCAGAGGGAAGTGCTTCGAAGAGTTTGTGGCCAGGGTGAGAGGGGTCAGAGATGATCTTGCCCGCTCGCTTCCTGGCCCTTGCAGTGTACAGTTGGTCAATGGGGGAAGGTTGCAGCCAACAACCTTCTCAGCTGTGCGAACGATCCGTTGCAGCCTCCGGATGTGCTGCTTGGTGGCTGAGCCAAACCAGACCATGATGGAGAAGGTGAGAACAGACTCAATGATAGCAGTATAGAATTGGACCATCATTGCTTGTGGCAGATTGTGTTCCTTCAGTTGCCGCAGGAAATACATCCTTTGTTGGGCCTTTTTGACTGTGGAGTCAATGGTGGCCCCACCATGTGCTGACCTGCATTCCAATCTCAGCCATTGAGGCAGAAATTTGAGGCAGCGACCAAACAAGATGATTTGATGCAGCAGCTAAAGCGAGTGGTTCATGGCCACGCAAAGTCATGTTCCCTGCGTTTGGACGAAGATTGTGATGGATGTTAACTGCGCTGCATGGCTGGATAAACAATAAGCTTTTTATTGCTTTAAACCACTCCGAAAGACAAATCTGCCCAAAGTCCAAAAATGGACTGTGTTGAGCGACGGACTGAGCGGAGGTGTAGTTTACATCCCAGCGGTATGAACATTGATTTCTCCAACTTCAGGTAGTCTCTGCTTCCCCTCTCTCTCCATCCCCTCCCCCTTCCCAGTTCTCCCACTAGTCTTCCTGTCTCCGACTACATCCTATCTTTGTCCACCCCCTCCCCTGACATCAGTCTGAAGAAGGGTCTCGACCATTCCTTTTCTCCCGAGATGCTGCCTGACCCGCTGAGTTACTCCAGCATTTTGTGCCTACCTTCGGTTTAAACCGGCATCTGCAGATCCTTCCTGCACATGCTTATTGCTGAGGTAGACACAAAATGCTGGAGTAACTCAGCGGGTCAGGCAGCATCTCTGGAGAGAAGGAATGGGTCGAGAATCTTCTTATTGCTGAATTCAATACTTTCAAGCACAACAGATAGTCTATTTAAACCCCTAATCAGTAACTCTAAATGATTCAGGGAATTATGCTGTCCATGTTATAGGCAAAAATAGAATGTATAAAAATCCAAAGTGTAGTACTTGCCAAGAGTTAGGGAGAAGACGGAATTTACTCCAGTAAAGTGGTCTTAGAATCATAGTTATAGAGTTATAGTAGACAAAGTGGACCCATTGGGCCCAAACCTCTCCTGCATTGGTTCAGCACCCTCTCCTCCCGCCCCCTCTCCCCCCATTCCCCGCCTTTCCACCCCACCCTCCCCCACCCTCCCTCCCCCTCCGTCCTCCCCCTTCCCCTCAACCCCCCTTATCCTCCCTCCCCTCCCCTCCCCCTCCCTCCCCCTCCCCTTCAACCCCCCTTATCCTCCCTCCCCCCTCCCCTCCCCCCCCTCCTCCCTCCCTCCCTCTCCCTCCCTAGGAGATAGATTTAAACTTTAAAATGTGAATAACTAAAACTATAACCCCGATTTCAATGAAACTACTTCCATTAGCACCAAAGGGACGACGGTGAGTAAAGTGGGCCTAAAATTGTCGCGCTATCGTGTACCGTTTTGGCTGTAGTTCAGGAACAAACAGACAAACTAACAAGAGCTTTAGCACAAAAATGCCACGATGGCACAAAAGTAGAGATATCATATCATCATATCATATATATACAGCCGGAAACAGGCCTTTTCGGCCCACCAAGTCCGTGCCGCCCAGCGATCCCCGTACATTAACACCATCCTACACCCACTAGGGACAATTTTTATATTTACCCAGCCAATTAACCTACATACCTGTACGTCTTTGGAGTGTGGGAGGAAACCGAAGATCTCGGAGAAAACCCACGCAGGTCACGGGGAGAACGTACAAACTCCTTACAGTGCAGCACCCGTAGTCAGGATCGAACCTGAGTCTCTGGCGCTGCATTCGCTGTAAAGCAGCAACTCTACCGCAGATGCTGGTACAAATCGAAGGTTTTTATTCACAAAATGCTGGAGTAACTCAGCAGGTCAGGCAGCATCTCGGGAGAGAAGGAATGGGTGACGTTTCGGGTCGAGACCCTTCTTCAGACAACAGTAGAGATGCTGCCTCACAGCACCAGAGACCCGGGTTCCATCCCGACTACAGGTGCTGTCTGTATGGAGTTTGCACGTTCTCCCTGTGACCACATGGGTTTTCTCCTGGTGCTCCGGTTTCCTCTCTCATTCCAAAGACAGATTAATTGTCTTTGGTAAAAATTGTAAACTGTCCCAAGTATGTAGGATTGTGCTAGTGTGCGGGGATCACGGGTCGGCATGGACTCGGTAGACTGAGGGGCCTGTTTCTGCGCTGAATCTCTAAACTAAACTGAAATCAGGCCCTTCAGCCCAACTTGTTTATGCCGACTCATCGAAGATAGTCCCACTAGCCTCCATTTTGATTCCATTCCTCTCCATGTAGCTGTCCTAATGTCTTTCAATATGGCAGTCCAGTGGCGCAGCTGATAGAGCTGCTGCTTTTCAGGGCCGGAGACCCAGGTTCCATCCCGACTTCGGTTGCTGTTTGTGTGGAGTTTGCAAGTTCTCCCTGTCGACACATGGGTTTCCTCTGGGTGCTCCGGTTTCCTCCCACATCCTAAAGTCGTGCAGGTCTCATACCCTCTGCAACCAGTCCCCTTTGTGTAAGGAGTGGTTTGAAAAAGTAGGAAAAACTTTTTCAGTCAGAGAGTTGTGAATCTGTGGAATTCTCTGCCTCAGAAGGCAGTGGAGGCCAATTCTCTGAATGCATTCAAGAGAGAGCTAGATAGAGCTCTTAAGGATAGCGGAGTCAGGGGTTATGGGGAGAAGGCAGGAACGGGGGGTACTGATTGAGAATGATCAGCCATGATCACAGTGAATGGCGGTGCTGGCTCGAAGGGCCGAATGGCCTCCTCCTGCACCTATTGTCTATTGTCTATTGTCTATTACGTAGAACTGGAGTCAACACGTGACTGATAGTCAGTGTGGGCTTGATGGGCCTTAAGGCCTAATAGAAACATAGAAACATAGAAAATAGGTGCAGGAGTAGGCCATTCGGCCCTTCGAGCCTGCACCGCCATTCAATATGATCATGGCTGATCATCCAACTCAGTATCCTGTACCTGCCTTCACTCCATACCCCCTGATCCCTTTAGCCACAAGGGCCACATCTAACTCCCTCTTAAATATAGCCAATGAACTGGCCTCAACTACCTTCTGTGGCAGAGAATTCCACAGATTCACCACTCTCTGTGTGAAAAAAAACATTCTCATCTCGGTCCTAAAAGACTTCTCCTTTATCCTTAAACTGTGACCCCTTGTTCTGGACTTCCCCAACATCGGGAACAATCTTCCTGCATCTAGCCTGTCCAACCCCTTAAGAATTTTGTAAGTTTCTATAAGATCCCCCCTCAATCATCTAAATTCCAGCGAGTACAAGCCGAGTCTATCCAGTCTTTCTTCATATGAAAGTCCTGCCATCCCAGGAATCAATCTGGTGAACCTTCTCTGAACTCCCTCCATGGCAAGAATGTCTTTCCTCAGATTAGGAGACCAAAACTGTACGCAATACTCCAGGTGTGGTCTCACGAATGCCCTGTACAACTGCAGCAGAACCTCCCTGCACCTATACTCAAATCCCCTCGCTATGAATGCCAACATACCATTGGCTTTCTTCACTGCCTGCTGCACCTGCATGCCTACTTTCAATGACTGGTGTACCACGACACCCAGGTCTCGTTGCATCTCCCCTTTTCCTAATCGGCCACCATTCAGATAATGGTGGCCGATTAGGAAATCCCATGCCGTATCTCCAAACTCAATCTAAATATTTTATTGTACTGAACTACTTCTCTGACAGCTTGTTCCATACACCCACCGCCATCGGTGTGAAAAGGTTGCCCTCCAGTTCCTATTCAATCTTTCCCCTCTTACACTAAACCTGTGTCCACTAGTTCTTGATTCCCCTACTCTGGGTAAAAGACTCTGTATATTCACCCTAGCTATTCCGCTCATGATTTTATACACATCTCGAATCGATCGCCCCTCAACCTCCTGCGCTCCAAGGAATAAAGTCCTAGCCTGCCCAAAGTCGAATACTGGCACCATCCTTGTGAACCTTCACTACGTCCTTTCCTGTAAAATTACATCTATCCTACATCAGTCTCAGCAGAAAACGGCCATACCAAAGTCTTGCACAACTTGTACACTGTCTTGTACAACGTCTTGCATTATGTCCCAACTTCTATACTCAATTCCCTGATTGATGAAGGCCAACTTGCCAAAGGATCTCAAAATCAATTCATATCGATTTTGAATCGTATGGAATTTATTGCCACAAACAGCTGTGGAGGTGATGATTGGCTGTTTTTAAAGCAGAGATTGATTCTTGATTAGTACGGGTTTAGTTTAGAGGTTATGGGGAGAAGGCTGGGGAATGGGGTTGAGAGGGAGAGATAGATCAGCCATGGTAGAATGGAGGTGTAGTCTCGATGGGCCGAATGGCCCAATACTGCTCGTATCACGTATGAATTTATCACGTATGAATAACCTCGTGGTTATTTTTTATAATACTTTGTAAGAATTAGGGCGGCACGGTGGCGCAGCGGTAGAGTTGCTGCCTTACAGTGAATGCAGCGCCGGAGACACGGGTTCCATCCCGACTACGGGTGCTGTCTGTACGGAGTTTGTACGTTCTCCCCGTGACCTGCGTGGGTTTTATCCGAGATCTTCGGTTTCCTCCCACACTCCAAAGAAGTGCAGGTTTATAGGTTAATTGGCTGGGCAAATGTAAAACATTGTCTCTAGTGGGTGTAGGATAGTGTTAATGTGCGGGGATCGCTGGGCGGCGCGGACACGGTGGGCCGAAGGGCCTGTTTCTGCACTGTATCTCTAAACTAAACTAAACTAGACATCATAGCTGCTTCCATAATCACTGCCAGCAGCATGTTCCATGTACCCATCACCCCGAGTTAAAAAAACTGTCCTGTGCATCTATATACTAAAACTCTCGTTTGTTTGTTTGTTTGTTTGTTCCTGAACTACAGCCAAAACAGTACACGATAGCACGACAATTTTAGGCCCACCTTATTCACCATCGTCCCTTTGGTGCTAATGGAAGACGTTTCATTGAAATCGATGTTATATTTTTAAACATTCACATTTTAAAGTTTAAATCTATCTCCTAGGGAGGGAGGGAGGGAGGGAGGATAAGGGGGACTGAGGGGGATGGAGTGGGGTGGAGGGGGGGGAGAGAGGATAAGGGGGACTGAGGGGGATGGAGTGGGAGGGAGGGGGGGAGGGAGGATAAGGGGGACTGAGGGGGATGGAGTGGGGTGGAGGGGGGGAGAGAGGATAAGGGGGGTTGAGGGGGATGGAGTGGGGTGGAGGGGGGAGCAGGGAGGATAAGGGGGGTTGAGGGGGATGGAGTGGGGGGGAGGGGGGAGAGAGGATAAGGGGGACTGAGGGGGATGGAGTGGGAGGGAGGGAGGGAGGGAGGGAGGATAAGGGGGGTTGAGGGGGATGGAGTGGGGGGGAGGGGGGAGAGAGGATAAGGGGGACTGAGGGGGATGGAGTGGGAGGGAGGGGGGAGCAGGGAGGATAAGGGGGACTGAGGGGGATGGAGTGGGGTGGAGGGGGGGGAGGGAGGATAAGGGGGGCTGAGGGGGATGGAGTGGGAGGGAGGGGGGGAGGGAGGATAAGGGGGGTTGAGGGGGATGGAGTGGGGTGGAGGGGGAGAGAGAGGATAAGGGGGGTTGAGGGGGATGGAGTGGGGTGGAGGGGGGGAGAGAGGATAAGGGGGGTTGAGGGGGATGGAGTGGGGTGGAGGGGGAGAGAGGATAAGGGGGGTTGAGGGGGATGGAGTGGGAGGGAGGGAGGGAGGGAGGATAAGGGGGACTGAGGGGGATGGAGTGGGGTGGAGGGGGAGAGAGGATAAGGGGGGTTGAGGGGGATGGAGTGGGGGGGAGTGGGACGGGAGGGGGACAAGGGAAGGTTGAGGGGGGTGGAGTTGGGGGGCAGGGGGGACGAGGGAGGATAAGGGGGGGTTGAAGGGGATGGAGTTGGGGGGAGGGGGAGGGGAGGGGAGGGGAAGGAGGGAGGGGGAAGGGGATGAAGGGGGAGGAAAGGGGGGAAGGGAGAGGGGAAGGGGAGGAGGGAGGGGAGGGGGAGGGAGGGGGGGATGGGGGAGGGGGAGGGAGGGGGGGGAGTACTGCACTAATGCAGGAGAGGTTTGGTCTAGTCTTCTTTAAACTTTCCCCCTTTCACCTTTAAGCTAAGAGCTCTATCATTTGATATTTCCATCCAAGAATTGAAGCTGTGGCTGCCTTCTGCCTACAAATGTAGCATCTGCATCTTATGGACAATCAGACCATAGACAACAAGAGACTGCTGATATGGAAACTGTCCATTTCCCTCCACAGATGTTGCCTGACCTGCTGTGTTCCTCCGGCAGCTCTCGTTTTTTTGGTGTCGATAATAATTTTGCTTTTTGTACCATCGCCTCTTTATGGATTACTTGATGCGACTAAATACGAACTAAAGTTGCGAAGCAATTGGATTGGAAAGGTTTCAGAAGGTGGTGTTTGAAAGAAAACAACTGTAAAGATGGCAGCTGCCTTTAGTTTAGTTTAGGGAAACAGGCCCTTCGGCCCACCGAGTCTCCACTGACCGGCGTTTCCCACACATTAGTACACCAGGGACATATTTACACTTATACCAAGCCAATTAGCCGACAAACCTGTACGTCTTTGGAGTGTGGCAGGAAACCGAGGATCGAACCCTGGTCTCTGGCGCTGTAAGGCAGCAACTCTACCTCTGTGCCAAAGTGCCGCCCTGACCCTTCTTCACGTCTGAGTTCATCAAGGACCAACAGGCTCATTGACACGACACGAAGGACGGCACGGTGGCGCAGCGGTAGAGTTGCAGCCTTACAGCGAATGCAAAGCCGGAGACCCGGGTTCCATCCCGACTACGGGTGCCGTCTGTACGGAGTTTGTACGTTCTCCTCGTGACCTGCGTGGGTTTTCTCTGAGATCCCCGGTTTCCTCTCACACTCCAAAGACGTGCAAGTTTGTAGGTTAATTGGCTTGGTGTAAATGTAGATTGTCCCTAGTGGGTGTAGGATAGTGTTAGTGAGCGGGGAACGCTGCTCGGTGGGCCGAAGGGCCTGCTTCCGCGCTGTATCTCTACACTAAACCAAAAGGTAGTGGAAGGAAAACCTCAAACTGGATTTAAAATGGGTGCTTGCCAGGGGACAGGATTTGTTTTACAAATACCTCATGGCATATCATTATGAAAGTGCTGCGTCATGCATATTTGGATTTAGATTTTTAGATTTTAGATTTAGAGATACAGCGCAGAAACAGGCCCTTCGGCCCAGTGGGTCCGTGCCGCCCAGCGATCCCCGCACACTAACACTATCCTACACCCATCAGGGACAATTTTTACATTTGCCCAGCCAATTAACCTACAAACCTGCACGTCTTTGGAGTGTGGGAGGAAACCGAAGATCTCGGAGAAAACCCACGCAGGTCTCGGGGAGAACGTACAAACTCCGTACAGACAGCGCCCGTAGTCGGGATGGAACTGGGTCTCCAGCGCTGCGTTCGCTGTAAGGCAGCAACTCTACCACTGCACCACCATGACCGCCTGTTATGCTCTGGGGCACACAGGAACTGGACTCAAACGCACGACTCACACACAAGAGTCAATTTGGAGAAAATAAAGGCCTTCTTTAATTTTCACATTAAAGAACACTGCGATTCGAACCAAAAACTCTAAACTTACTCAGTTACAAAAACATTAGTTACAAAAATTACTTACTAGCTATACTCCGGCCGAGAGCACATTGAATCAGAGCACATGAATCACAATACGAACTGGCACAGGACAAAGGGAGGCGTGGACTATATATACATGAGGTAAGGGCACACAGGTGGAAACAATCAAGGTGGGGCTGACAATTACAATGGCAGGAAGTCAAGGGACCTGAAATGAGAATCTAAACACAGAACATGACACAAGACTAACAGATATGACGGGACATTACACCACCCTAATTGACTGACGTGATACTTGTGCCAAATCTTTTAAATCTATTTGCTGCATTACAAATGCATAGGAGATTAGTGTGTTTATAAAAATACGATAGACATATCAAAGAGCATGAGTAAATTCATTACTCACAGTGTAATCCAAATGTGAGACTTATTAGCAGATGTGGTGAATTAGATGAGTGCATATTTTAGTTAACTGTGGAATGGTTCCAAAGTTATATTAAAACTTCACAGAATCATCTTCAAACATTGGACGTCTTACAAATCCACTTTGATATCTCAAGAGTGTTTCCCAATGAATGATGAAACACCCCCACATTTCTCCACAGATCAGACTGTCATATGTACATTCTATAATTAATCTCAGCGATGAATGTTGGCTGCATTGAACATACGCCGATCAGCCAAAACGTTATGACCTGATGAGCCAAAACATTATGCCCACCTGCCTAATATGCTGTTGGTCCTCCGTGTGCAGCCCCATACACAGCAGGGTGCGATGCACTGTGTATTGTGACACATTCCTCCCGTCACCACCATTAACATTTTCTGTGACTTGTGCCACAGTCGACCTTCTGTCGGTTCGGACCAGACGGGATAGCCTTCGTTGCCCTTGCGCATCGATGAGCCTTGGGCGCCCAACTTCAGTTCCTCAGATTCACAACTCTCTAACTGTTTTTCCTCATCTCCGTTCTAAATGGCCTACCTCTTATTCTTAAACTGTGTCCCGCTGAGTTACTCCAAATAAATGTTGACATAGCCAGCTGTTCTCAGATATTGAAAGGAAAAGAATTCCTTTGCAAATTCCTGATGTGCCAAAATAGACAATACTGTGAAAAAATTAGACCTTGTTAACATATAGACAATAGACAATACATGCAGGAGGAGGCCATTCGGCCCTTCGAGCCAGCACCGACATTCAATGTGATCATGGCTGATCATTCTCAATCAGTACCCCGTTCCTGACCCCCTGACTCCGCTAACCTTAAGAGCTCTATCCAGCTCTCTCTTGAATGTATTTAGAGAATTGGCCTCCACTGCCTTCTGAGGCAGAGAATTCCACAGATTCACAACTCTCTGATTGAAAAAGTTTTTCCTCATCTCCGTTCTAAATGGCCTACCCCTTATTCTTAAACTGTGGCCCCTGGTTCTGGACTCCCCCAACATTGGGAACATGTTTCCTGCCTCTAACGTGTCCAACCCCTTAATAATCTTATGTGTTTCAATAAGATCCCCTCTCATCCTTCTGAATTCCAGTGTATACAGTGTATCATTTCAAAGCTGTGGGGGCTTGCAGTAGACACCACACATTTTATAGAGAACCGCAAATAACTGCTCAGAAAGCTTTGGCTGGCTCAAAGTTGAAGAGCTCCTTTGATCTGACAGAATGACCCGAGGTGGGATAATGCCGATCACAACGCAATGAAACTGTTCTCAAGCATTAAAATAGTGAGCTGCTATTTGTCCTCCAGATTACTGTCTGCCTGATTGCCTGGTTCAGAAATAACAATGAGCTTCCAAGGGAAAAGACGTGTCTATTTTCGAGGAACCTTATAATTATGTGCAACCATCAGATCTACTGGGCAGATGGTTCGAATTCTGCAAGTAGTTTCGTTTAGAGATACAGCGCGGAAACAGGCCCTTCGGCCCACCGGGTCCGCGCCGACCAGCGATCCCCGCACGCTAACACTATCCTACACACACTAGGGACAATTTTTACATTTACCAAGCCAATTAACCTACAAACCTGCACGTCTTTGGAGTGTGGGAGGAAACCGAAGGTCTCGGAGAAAACCCACGCAGGTCACGGGGAGAACGTACAAACTCCTTACAGACAGCACCCGTAGTCAGGATGGAACCCGGGTCTCCGGCGCTGCATTCGCTGTAAGGCAGCAATTCTACCGCTGCGCCACCGTACCGTCCAAATAGCATTGACATGATTGTTCGTTTTGTTAATTTGTTCATTTTGTTAATTTTGCCAAATGGCATTTGCTTATGGCGGCGCGGTGGCGCAGCGGTAGGGTTGCTGCCTCACAGCGCCGGAGACCCGGGTTCCATCCCGACTACGGGTGCTGTATTTACGGAGTTTGTACGTTCTCCCCGTGACCCGCTTGGGTTATCTCCGGGCGCTCTGGTTTCCACCTACCTTCAAACGCCGTGCAAGTTTGTAGGTTAATTGGCTTCTGTAGGATCGAGCCGGTGTATGGGGTGATCACAGGACAGCACAGACTCGATGGGCCAAAGGGCCAGTTTCCACGCTGTATCTCTAAACTAAACTAAATTGAACTAATATGCTTTTAGTTCTTTAAGTAAATTAATCTGACCAGTGTTTTGTCCTGTGGAAAATGGTCCATTATGGACCCAGCCCAGACCATCACACAAACCAACCTCCCTTCCACCGACTCCATCTACATCTCACGCTGCCTCGGCAAGGCCAGCAGCCCAGACCATCACACAAACCAACCTCCCTTCCACTGACTCCATCTACACCTCACGCAGCCTCGGCAAGGCCAGCAGCATAATCAAGGACTAGTCACACCCCTGGTCACTCCCTCTTCTCCCCTCTCCCATCAGGATAGAGGTACAGAAGTGTGGAACGCACACCTCCAGATTCAGGGATTGTTTCTTCCCAGCTGTTTTCAGGCAACTGAACCATCCTCTCACCAACTAGAGAGCGGTCCTGACCTCCCATCAACCTCGTTGGAGACCCTCGGACTATCTTTAATTGGACTTTACTGGACTCCATCTTGCACTAAACGTTATTCCCTTTATCCCTTTACCCATCCATGTTCTCCAGAGATGCTGCCTGACCCGCTGAGTTACTCCAGCACTCTGTGAAACGTCACCCATCCATGTTCTCCAGAGATGCTGCCTGACCCGCTGAGTTACTCCAGCACTCTGTGAAACGTCACCCATCCATGTTCTCCACAGATGCTGCCTGTCCCGCTGAGTTACTCCAGCACGCTGTGTATCCTCTGCTCCTTTTCAAGTTGATGTTTAAGGGCATTTTTTTGTCCACAAATTAGCCTCTATATTTCTCACATCACAAAACGAACTGTTTAATTTAGTTTATTGTCACGTGTACCGAGGTACAGTGAAAAGCTCTTGTTGCGTGCTATCCAGTCAGGGGAAAGACAATACACGTTTACAATCGAGCCATTTACAGTGTGTAGATACATGATAAGGGAATAACGTTCAGTGCAAGGTAAAGCCAGCAAAGTCCGCTCAAGGATAGTCTGAGGGTCACCAATGAGGTAGATAGTAGTTCACTACTGCTCAAAAGTATGAATGAATGAATGAATGAATGAATAATTTTATTGGCCAAGTATGTACACATACAAGGAATGTGCCTTGGTGCTCCGTTCACAACTTACAACACGAACATACACCGATCAGCCAAAACATTGTGACCTGATGAGCCACAACATTATGCCCACCTGCCTAATATGCTGTTGGTCCTCCGTGTGCAGCCCCATACGCAGCAGGGTGCGATGCACTGTGTATTGTGACACATTCCTCCCGTCACCACCATTAACATTTTCTGTGACTTGTGCCACAGTCGACCTTCTGTCGGTTCGGACCAGACGGGATAGCCTTCGTTTCCCTCGCGCATCGATGAGCCTTGGGCGCCGGTTTGTGGTTTGTCCCTCCTCGGACCACTGTCGGTAGGTACTCACCACTGCTGACCGGGAGCACCCCACAAGCCTTGCCGTTTCACAGATGCTCTGACCCAGTCGTCTGGCCATAACAATTTGGCCCTTGTCAAGGTCGCTCAGGTCTTTACTCCTGCCTATTTCTCCTGCATCCAACACATCAACTTCAAGAACTGACTGTTCACTTGCTGCCTAATATATCCCACCCCTTGACAGGTGCCATTGAAACAAGACAATCAATGTTATTCACTTCGCCTGTCAGTGGTCAGAATGTTTTGGCTGATCAGTGTACAGTAACAATTAAGAATAAAGCATAAAACAATAAAACATTATGAATACAACATTACGGTCTAAACATGTGAGTGAAATAAACCAGAGCAAAAAGAGACTACAGACGTTTGGTTATTGAGTAGAGCTATCACTCGTGGAAAAAAGCTGTTTTTATGTCTGGCTGTGGCTGCTTTGACAGTCCGGAGTCGCCTTCCAGAGGGAAATGCTTCAAAGAGTTTGTGGCCAGGGTGAGAGGGGTCAGAGATGATCTTGCCCGCTCGCTTCCTGGCCCTTGCAGTGTACAGTTGGTCAATGGGGGGGAAGGTTGCAGCCAACAACCTTCTCAGCTGATCGAACGATCCGTTGCAGCCTCCGGATGTGGTGCTTGGTGGCTGAGCCAAACCAGACCAGCGTTCTGCTACAACCTCAGCCAGGCAAGCTTTCACTCTTTTTGATCATTCATGTTCTCAAAGAAGAAATGCTGTGATTAGCTTATGTTTAATTCTAAAACCAAATCAATTTGACGTTCTCTACCTTGGCTTGGTGCTAACAGGGTAGACATATCATCAAAATGTGCTCATCACCAGAAATACTTATCAGGCCAGCATCTCTGGAGAACATGGATAGATGATGTTTTGGATTGGGACCCTTCTTTAGAACTCAAGTTAATCCTTCGAACAATAGACAAAAGACAATAGGTGCAGGAGGAGGCCATTCGGCCCTTCGCACCAGCACTGCCATTCAATGTGATCATGGCTGATCATCCACAATCAGTGCCCCATACCTGCCCTCTCCCCATATCCCTTGACTCCGCTATCTTTAAGAGCTCTATCTAACTCTCTCTTGAAAGCATCCAGAGAATTGGCCTCCACTTGCCTTCTGAGGCAGAGAATTCCACAGATTTACAACTCTCTGACTAAAAATGTTTTTCCTCATCTCAGTTCTAAATGACCTACCCCTTATTCTTAAACTGTGGCCCCTGGTTCTGGACTCCCCCAACATTGGGAACATGTTTCCTGCCTCTAACGTGTCCAATCCCTTAATAATCTTATATGTTTTGATAAGATCCCCTCTCATCCTTCTAAATTCCAGTGTATACAAGCCTAGTCGCTCCAGTCTTTCAACATACGACAGTCCCGCCATTCCGGGAATTAACCTCGTGAACCTACGCTGCACGCCCTCAATAGCAAGAATGTCCTTCCTCAAATTTGGAGACCAAAACTGCACACAGTACTCCAGGTGCGGTCTCACTAGGGCCCTGTACAATTGCAGAAGGACCTCTTTGCTCCTATACTCAACTCCTCTTGTTATGAAGGTCAACATGCCATTAGCCACAGAGGGCTGTGGAGGCAGTCAGTGGATATTTTTAAGGTAGAGATGGACAAATTTTTGTTTAGAACGGGTGTCAAGGGTTATGGGGCGAAGGCAGGAAAATGGGATTAGGAGGCAGAGATCAGCCATGATTGAATGGCGGAGTGGATTTGATGGGCCGAATGGCCTAATTCTACTCCTATAACTGTGAAGCCAAAACATCACCCATCCATGTTCTCCAGGGATTCTCCCAGACATTTCTGCCTGGACTCCTCTTCTCCAGCTGTTCCTGGGGCAACCTCTTTTCCTTTTTCCTTGGGGGTTCCATTTCAGGGCTTGCCGGGTGATGATTGTGGCAGGTTTTCTGACGGTGTGTCCAATCCAACTCCATTTTCTCCTTCGGATTTGTAAGTCAATGGGATCCTGGCTTGTTCTTTTCCACAGGTCCACATTGCTTACTTTGTCTCTCCTCCAGATGTTTAGTATTCTCCTGAGGCAGGTGTTAATGAATGTTTGCAGCCTGTTTGTTGTGTGTTTTGCTATTTTCCATGTCTCTGATCCATACAGCATCACCTGCTTCACATTTGAGTTAAAGATGCATATTTTGGTGTTGATTGAGGTGTGTTTTGAGCTCCAGATCCTCCTCAACATGTTAAACACCTTCTCTCTTAGGCCCCCCTCGGTCATGGCTGACCATGGGTGATGCATCCTAGTTGGCTGCTTGCTCCTCACCTCGGCTAGAGCAGCGTCGCTTGTGGCTGAAGAGACCAATGTGGGAGTGACAGTCTCTGTGGCAAAGGTCACATTTGTGTGTGGTCTCTGGTCTGTTGAAGTTGCTGCGCTCCTTTCTGCGTGCCCGCTTGTCTGCCGCTGCGTTCATCAGTTTCTCATCCCCCGTTTTGAGATGTTGGTTCAGGGTACCTCTCTACCTCGTATGGTCAGCTGCAAGGCTCTCCCAGGACTCCACATCGATGTCGAGCGCCTTCAAATCTCTCTTGCAGACATCTTTGTAACGTAGCTGGGGGCGGCCGATGGTTCTCCTCCCAGATGTCAGCTGTCCATAGAGGATGTCTTTTGGAATACGGCCATCCTCCATGCGGTGGACATGGCCCAGCCACCGCAGCCTGTGCTGCCTGAGTAGAGTGGACATACTGGGAAGGCCAGCGCCAGACACAATCTCAACTGTCCAACGTTGGTCAGACTGAAGAAGGGTCTCGACCCGAAACGTCACCCATTCCTTCTCTCCTGAGATGCTGCCTGACCCGCTGAGTTACTCCAGCGTTTTGTGTCTACCTTCTGCCAGACAAGAACTTCGGTTTAATAACCCACAAGCACTATTGCCGATGCTTTATAACTTCACACAGCAGGGACCCTTCTTCAAAATCAATTACATTGTATGGAAAGGAGGCTTGTACTCGATGGCTAAATACCTACTTGATCTATTAGTATAAGTTCACTCCTATTGCTGTTGGGTAATGGGAGCTACATCAAGGAGTTCGCAAAATATTAAGGACATGGAGAGGCCATTCAGCCCATCACAGTTTACTATCAGGACCATCACTGATCCATCTTGAATGCAGTGTGACTGGAGCATTTGGCAAGACTTATCTCCCAGTGAGTGCTTAATTCCCGACACTTTAACTGTTACTAGGCCAACTGGACCCGCTGGGCCCAAACCTCTTCTGCATTGGTGCAGCACCCTCTCCTCCACCCCACCCTTCTCCTCTCCCCCCCTCTCCCCCTCCCCATCCCTCCCCCTCCCTCCCTCCTTCCCCTCTGTCCCTCCTCCCCCCTCCACCCCTCTCCCTCCCCCCATTGCATCCCCTTCAACCCACCTTATCATCCCTCTTCCCCCTTCCTCCCTCCCCCCTCCCTCCCCCCCTCCCTCCACCCCCTCCCTTCACCCCCTCCCTCCCCCCTCCCTCCCGAGGAGATAGATTTAAACTTTAAAATGTGAATAACTTTAAAAATATAACACCGTTTTCAATGAAATCTCTTCCATTGGCACCAAAGGGATGACGGTGAGTAAGGTGGGCCTAAAATTGTCGCGCTATCGTGTACCGTTTTGGCTGTAGTTCAGGAACAAACAAACAAACAAACAAGAGTTTTAGTGTATAGATGTTATGTGACCCTTCTTCAGACTTCTTCAGACGTCTCGACCCGAAACGTCACCCATTCCTTCTCTCCAGAGATGCTGCCTGTCCCGCCGAGATACTCCAGCATTTTGTGCCCATCTTGGGTTTGAAGCAGCATCTGCAGTTCCTTCCCAACACCGTAGGCCCTCTTTGCTACTCTGTCTACTTATGTTGCCACGCAATTGATTGACCCCTTGACTTGATCGTATCACTCTACATTTCCGTCCAAGTTCTTTTACGTACATCGCAAACAACAGAGGTCCCAGCACAGAGTCCCTGCGGAACTCCACTGGCTAGACCACCAGAGAAAAAAACACCCTCGCCCACAACGCTCCATCTACTAAGGGGAAGCCAGTTGTGAATCCAAGCATACAAGCCACCATGGAGTGTTTCCAGCATTTTGTGTTCTAATCTTATACTCATCAGGCTGGGGCCGATCTGATACTCTTAAATTACTAAGTTACTCTGGCATGCTAAAATATGGGACATAGGACCAGGGCCGTTTTTACAGCATTATGGGCCCCCGGGCAAAGCAGTGTACTGGGGCCCCTACCGTTACTCTCCCCCACCCCCCCTTTCCCTACCAGCCCCCCCCCCCTGTCGTGCCGGCGAAAAGCACTTACCGAAAGCACTTAGCGATGGACTTAGGGTGCTATATTGTTGCGAAAAGCACTTACAGATCGCTGTGAGAAGCACTTAGGGACCGAAAATGTTGCGAAAAAAGCACTTATTGAACCTACATTTTTAAAGTAGTATTTATTTATTGCAAGTCACTTAACATACACAGATCAGCATGGGGCCCCTATGCTCGTGGGGCCCCGGGCAAGTGCCCATCAGGCCCATGCGTTAAGACGGCCCTGCATAGGACCATATCCCACTTTCCCCCCTTAAGCTACAAGCCCGATTGTTGGAAAATCAGTGGTGAGTTTATGGTCAAATAGTAATTAGAAAAAAATCTAAACCCAGTGGACCCATTGGGCCCAAACTTCTCCTGCATTGGTGCAGCACCCTCTCCTCCCCCATCCCCTCCCCTCCCCTCCCCTCCCCTCCTCTCCCCTCCCCTCCCCTCCCCCACTAGCCCCTAGAGCTCTATCTAACTCTCTTTTAAATTCATCCAGTGATTTGGCCTCCCACGGTGGGCCGAAGGGCCTGTTTCCGCGCTGTATCTCTCAACTAAACTAAACTAAAAACGTGTGATTCACAGACAAGAAGCAAAAACAACACTGAAGACCATCGTTAATCTCTTCGTTGAAAACATTTATACCTAACTTCATTTAGGATATGATCAAACATTTGGAGGCACAGTTGTGTTTCATGGCGTTGTGGAAAGTGAATTGTCACGGTCCAGTGAAAAGATTGTTAAGAATGGTGGACAAAATGAACGGCTTCAAACCTCTTTGGTTGGAAACAAACATTCTTGATGGCACTAGGGTTGCCAACTGTCCCGTATTAGCCGGGACATCCCGTATTTTGGGCTCAATTGGTTTGCCCCGTACGGGACCGCCCTTGTCCCGTATTAGTAGGGTTGCCAACTTCCTCACTCCCAAATAAGGGACAAAAGGTGACGTCAACGCCCCCGCGCCCCACGTGACCTCACCCAGCCAGCGGCCACATGCTCACGCTCCACCAATGGCGGCCGCCCGGGCAGGGAAGCGGGTTGCGTAGCCATTGGTGGAGCAGGAGCACATGGCCGCTGGCTGGGCGAGGTCACGTGGGGCCCGGGGCGGTGACGACACCTTGTCCCGTATTTAGGAGTGAGGAAGTTGGCAACCCTACTTAAACATAGAAACATAGAAACATAGAAAATAGGTGCAGGAGGAGGCCATTCGGCCCTTCGAGCCAGCACCACCATTCATTGTGATCATGGCTGATCATCCACAATCAGTAACCCGTGCCTGCCTTCTCCCCATATCCCTTGATTCCGCCAGTCCCCAGAACTCTGTCTAACCCTCTCTTAAATCCATCCAGTGGTTTGGCCTCCACTGCCCTCTGTGGCAGAGAATTCCATAAATTCACAACTCTCTGGACGAAAAAGTTTTTTCTCACCTCAGTTTTAAATGGCCTCCCCTTTATTTTTAGACTGTGGCCCCTGGTTCTGGACTCTTGATGTTGAATTCTATGCACCGTTAGTAAGCAAGCACCAGTGTCCATGGTTACTGTGAGACTAACTGTTTTGCTAGCGTTGAGTACCACCAAGAACATATTCCCCGTTCAGGAAGAGCATTTCATATTTTTCATCGGCCCACACCACAGCTAGAACAAGGGCTTGCTGTCTTCCTCTGCCAGCACCTGGACTGTGTGAACCTCTTTCACTGCAACTTCATGTGTGGTTGCGGCAGTCAGATTTATTTTTGCTCGTGGGACAGAATTAGACGTTGATACATTTCTCTTCGAGGCCACCAGTGAGATGCAGAAGGGAGAAGGGATTTATATTTATTTTGCACTGAACCTTTCATGCTTCTTGAGACATCCCGGAGCATTACACATGCAGTTATTTACTTTGAAGTCCGGCGGGCAAACTCAGCATCTCCCCACAGCACAGCAAACGGCCGCGAGATGAAAGATGAGTTAACGTGTTACTGCTGGTGGTATTAGCCGAGGAAGAAGCCTTTGTTAGCGCAGTGAGTCTCAGGATCTCCAGACACCCCAGAACATTTTAACAGCCGACAATACAGAGCAGTCTTATAGAGACGTATAAAATTATAAAAGGACTGGACAAGCTAGATGCAGGAAAAATGTTCCCAATAACATATAACATATAACATATAACAACTACAGCATGGAAACAGGCCTGTCCGGCCCTACCAGTCCACGCCGACCATTCTCCCTGACCTAGTCTCATCTACCTGCACTCAGACCATAACCCTCCAATCCCCTCCTATCCATATACCTATCCAATTTACTCTTAAATAATAAAATCGAGCCAGCCTCCACCACTTCCACCGGAAGCCCATTCCATACAGCCACAACCCTCTGAGTAAAGAAGTTCCCCCTCATGTTACCCCTAAACCTTTGTCCCTCAATTCTGAAGCTATGTCCCCTTGTTGGAATCTTCCCCACTCTCAAAGGGAAAAGCCTACCCACGTCAACTCTGTCCGTCCCTCTCAAAATTTTAAAAACCTCTATCAAGTCCCCCCTCAACCTTCTACGCTCCAAAGAATAAAGACCCAACCTGTTCAACCTCTCTCTGTAGCCTAAGTGCTGAAACCCAGGCAACATTCTAGTAAATCTCCTCTGTACCCTCTCCATTTTGTCGACATCCTTCCTATAATTTGGCGACCAGAACTGCACACCATACTCCAGATTCGGCCTCACCAATGCCCTGTACAATTTCAACATTACATCCCAACTTCTATACTCGATGCTCTGATTTATAAAGGCAAGCATACCAAACGCCTTCTTCACCACCCTATCCACATGAGATTCCACCTTCAGGGAACAATGCACAGTTATTCCCAGATCCCTCTGTTCCACTGCATTCCTCAATTCCCTACCATTTACCCTGTACGTCCTATTTTGATTTGTCCTACCAAAATGCAGCACCTCACACTTATCAGCATTAAACTCCATCTGCCATCTTTCAGCCCACCCTTCCAAAAGGCCCAAGTCTCTCTGTAGACTTTGAAAATCTACCTCAATATCAACTACTCCACCTATCTTAGTATCATCTGCATATTTACTAATCCAATTTGCCACACCATCATCCAGATCATTAATGTAAATGACAAACAACAGTGGACCCAACACAGATCCTTGGGGCACTCCACTAGACACTGGCCTCCAACCTGACATACAATTGTCAACCGTTACCCTCTGGTATCTCCCATTCAGCCATTGTTGAATCCATCTTGCAACCTCACTATTAATACCCAACGATTTAACCTTCTTAATCAACCTTCCATGTGGAACCTTGTCAAATGCCTTACTGAAGTCCATATAGACAACATCCACAGCCTTGCCCTTATCAATTTCCCTGGTAACCTCTTCAAAAAATTCAAGAAGATTAGTCAAACATGACCTTCCAGGCACAAATCCATGTTGACTGTTTCTAATCAGGCCTTGATTATCCAAATAATTATATATATTGTCCCTAAGTATCTTTTCCATTAATTTTCCCACCACAGACGTCAAACTAATAGGTCTATAATTGCTAGGTTTACTTTTAGAACCTTTTTTAAACAAAGGCACAACATGCGCAATGCGCCAATCTTCCGGCACCATCCCTGTTTCTAATGACGTTTGAAATATTTCCGTCATAGCCCCTGCTATTTCTGCACTAACTTCCCTCAATGTCCTAGGGAATATCCTATCAGGACCTGGAGACTTATCCACTTTTATATTCTTCAAAAGTGTCCGTACCTCCTCTTCTTTAATCCTCCTAATTTCCATCACTACTCTACTTGTTTCGCTTACCTCACATAATTCAATATCCTTCTCCTCGGTAAATACCGAAGAAAAGAAATTGTTTAATATCTCCCCCATTTCTTCCGGCTCAGCACATAGCTGTCCACTCTGACTCTCTAATGGACCAATTTTATCCCTCACTATCCTTTTGCTATTGACATATCTGTAGAACCCCTTGGGGTTTACTTTTACATTACTTGCCAAAGCAGCCTCATATCTTTTTTTCGCTTTTCTAATTTCCTTTTTAAGATTCCTTTTACATTCTTTATATTCCTCAAGAACCTCATTTACTCAAGAACCTCATGTTGGGGGAGTCCAGAACCAGGGGCCACACAGTCTTAGAATAAAGGGGAGGCCATTTAAAACTGAGGTGAAAAGAAACTTTTTCACCCAGAGAGTTGTGGTTTTGTGGAATTCTCTGCCGCAGAGGGCAGTGGAGGCCAATTCACTGGATGAATTTAAAAGATAGTTAGATAGAGCTCTAGGGGCTAGTGGAATCAAGGGATATGGGGAGAAGGCAGGCACTGGTTACTGATTGTGGATGATCAGCCATGATCACAATGAATGGCGGTGCTGGCTCGAAGGGCCGAATGGCCTCCTCCCGCACCAATTTTCTATATTTCTAAACTACTTCATAGAGTCACAGACACAAAATGCTGGAGTAACTCAGCGGGACATGCAGCATCTCTGGAGAGAAGGTATGGGTGACGTTTCGGGTCGAGACCCTTTACAGAGTATTGGGCATTTGGAAAACATGACAGCTAATGTGAAAAGTAGCACGCTTCCGCAAGTCGCAGGGCAGTAGTATGGAACGGAAGGGTTTAGAGGGATTTCAGCCAAATGCAGGCGTGGAACTGAACCAGAATGCCAATTTGGCCAGCATGGGCAAGTTGGGCCGAATGGCCTGTTTACATGCTGCAAAGCTCTGTGACGGTAGATCCTGTTCAAAGAGCTTTCTGCTGCTCTTGGACATGCACAGTGCACTCAATAGTCAGGCAGGACCATTTTCTTTCAATTTTTCGTTCAATTTGTGTTTTTGTGGTCAATTTTGTGACCACAAAAACACAACGGGCCTCATGCACTACAATGGACTTGTTTTCTACTGAAGGTAGACACAAAATGCTGGAGAAACTCAGCGGGACAGGCAGCATCTCTGGAGAGAAGGAATGGGTGATGTTTCGAGTCAAGACCTTTCTTCATACGGATGTCAGGGGAGAGGGTGGTACATAGATAAGGAAGTGTAAGGCGTGGAAAAAGTACAAAGGGAATGAGGTTCAAGGAAAATGTAGAATAGATCATTGTTCGTTGGGAGCAGGTAACAACAAAGCAAACAGAGATAAAATGTAATCGGAGACAGTCAGACTGGTCGGAGAACTGGGAAAGGGGAGGGATGGAGAGAGAGGAAAAGCAAGGGTTACTTGAAGTTAGAGAAGTCAATGTTCATACCGCTGGGGTGTAAACTACACAAGTGAAATATGAGGTGCTGTTCCTCCAATTTGCGCTGGGCCTCACTCTGACAATGGAGGAGGCCCAGGACAGAAAGGTCAGTGTGGGAATGGGAGGGGGAGTTGAAGTGTTTAGCAACCGGGAGATCAGGTAGGTTTAGTTTAGTTTAGAGATACAGATACAGCACGGAAACAGGCCCTTCGGCCCACAGGGTCCACGCCGACCAGCGATCCCCGCACATTAACACTATTCTACACACACGGGACAATTTTTATATTTACCAAGCCAATTAACCTACAAACCTGTACGTCTTTGGAGTGTGGGAGGAAACCGAAGATCTCAGAGGAAACCCACGCAGGTCACGGGGAGAACGTACAGACTCCGTACAGACAGCACCCGTAGTCGGGATGGAACCTGGGTCTCCGGCGCTGCATTCGCTGTAAGGCGGCAACTCTACCGCTGTGCCACCGTGCTGCCCCAGTTTAGGAGGTGTTCAGCTAAATGATCGCCGAGCCTGCGCTTGGTCTCGCCAATATATAGGAGTCCATACCTGGAACAGCGGATACAGTAGATGAGGTTGGAGGAGGTGCAAGTGAACCTCTGCCTCACCTGAAAGGACTGTTGGGTCCCTGGACAGAGTCGAGGGGGGAGACATCAGGACAGGTGTTGCATCTTCTGCAGTTGCAGGGGAAGGTACCTGGGGAGGGGGTGGTTTGGGTGAGTTTGGGATGAGTTAACCAGGGAGTTGTGGAGGGAACGGTCTCTGCGGAAGGTGGAAAGGGGTGGAGATGGGAAGATGTGACTAGTGGTGGGATCCCATTGGAGGTGGCGGAAATGTCGGAGGATTGTGTGTTGTATGTGACGGCTGATGGGGTGGAAGGTGAGGACTAGGGGGACTCTGTCCTTGTTACGAAAGGGGGGAGGGGGAACAAGAGCGGAGCTGCGGAATATCGAGGAGACACGAGTGAGAGCCTCGTTTCCTGAAGAATGAGGACATCTCTGACGCCCTAGTGTGAAACACCTCATCCTGGGCGCAGATGCGGCGTAGACGGAGGAATTGGGAGTAGGGGATAGACTTTTTGCAGGGGACCGGGTGGGAAGAAGTGTAGTCCAGATAGCTGTGTGAGTCGGTGGGTTTATAGTAAATGTCAGTCACTAGTCTGTCTCCTGTGATGGAGATGGTGAGGTCCAGAAATGGTAGGGAGATGTCGGAGATAGTCCAAGTATATTTAAGAGCAGGATGGACATTAGTGGTGAAATGTATGAAGTAAGTGAGTTCTGCATGGGTACAAGAGGTAGCACCAATGCAGTCGTCGATGTAGCGGAGGTAGAGTTCGGGGATGGGGCCAGTGTACGTCTGGAACAGGGATTGTTCGACGTACCCGACAAAGAGGCAGGCGTAGCTAGGGCCCATGCGAGTGCCCACAGCTACGCCTCTGGTTTGGAGGAAGTGGGAGAAGTCAAAGGAGAAGTTGTTGAGGGTAAGAACCAGCTCTGCTAGGCGGAGGAGAGTGTTAGTAGATGGGGATTGGCTGGTTCTGCGGTCGAGGAAGAAACGGAGGGCTTCGAGACCATCCTTGTGGGGGATGGAAGTGTAGAGTGACTGGACATCCATGGTAAATATGAGGGAGTGGGGGCCTGGGAACCGGAAGTTATAGAGGAGATGGAGAGCGTGTGAGGTTTCTTGGATGTAGGTGGGGAGGAATTTGACATGGGGGGATAGGATGGAGTCGAGGTAGGTGGAAATTAAATTGGTGGGACTTGAACAGGCAGAGACAATGGGTCTGCCGGGACAGTTCTGTTGTGGATTTTAGGGAGAAGGTAAAATCGGGCCGTGCGGGGCTGGGGAACGATAAGGTTGGAGGCTTTAGGGGGGCAGAGTGCCGGAAGAGATGAGATCAGTAATGGTGTTGGAGCCTGGTGCTCGTCGGTGGGGTCATGGTCCAAGGATAAGTAGGAGGAAGTGTCTGAGAGTTGTCGTCAGGCCGGTAGAGGTCAGCACGCCAGACTACCACAGCACCTCCCTTGTCAGCGGGTTTGATAACTAAGTCGGGGTTGCTGCAGAGTGAGTGGAGGGCCGTACGCTCAGAGGGGGTGAGGTTGGAGTGGGAAAGTTGAGACGGTTGATGTTTGTCTGAGCCTATGTTCCTGTGATCATGCTTCATTGTAGCTGTAGCTCCCCATACTAATGCAAATGACAATATGCTCAACTTGACTTGGCTTGACAATCTAGTTCTCTGTGGGAACAAAGTAGATGCCTTTTCTAAATGTCAATACTGTAATTATGTAAATAGATGCATAATTCCTTCAAGATTTATGAAGGCGAACATATTTTACTAGAACTGCCCATTTGACAAGATATATTTAAACTGCTCTTAAGGATAGCAGACTCAGGGGGTATGGGGGTCAGGAACGGGGTACTGATTGTGAATGATCAGCCATGATCACATTGAATGGTGGTGCTGGCTCGAAGGGCCGAATGGCCTCCTCCTGCACGTATTGTCTATTGTCTATTGCCTATTGATCTTTTCTTTTCAGTAGCTGGCACACGCCTGACAGATCACTGACAAAGCATTGTACAAGAACATTAGTTTAGTTTAGTTTATTCTTGTCACGTGAACCAAGGTACAGTGAACAGCTTTGTCTGCTATGCAGTCAAAGCAGTATACATGAGTATGCATGTCGGCACTGGGCCTGTACTCGCTGGGGTTTAGAAGGATGAGGGGTCAGTGAAACTTGCCGAAGAGTGAGCGGCCTGGATAGAGTGGATGTGGAGAGGATGTTTCCACTAGTGGGAGAGACTAGGACCAGAGGGCACAGCCTCAGAATTAAAGGACGTTCCTTTAGGAAGGAGATGAGGAGGAATTTCTTCAGTCAGAGGGTGGTGAATCTGTGGAATTCATTGCCACAGAAGGCTGTGGAGGCCACGCCAATGCACATACTTAATGCAGAGATAGATAGATTCTTGATTAGTGCGGGTGACAGGGGTTATGGGGAGAAGGCAGGAGAATGGGGTTAGGAGGGAGAGATAGATCAGCCATGATTGAATGGCGGAGTAGACTTGATGGACCGAATGGCCTAATTCTACTCCTATCACGCATGATATGACCTTATGAATAGAAACGAGCCGTCTACACTGCACAGATAAAGGATAAAGGGTGCAGTATTTAGGGCACAGATAGAAGATATTTAGAACGGAGATGAGGAAAAACTTTTTCAGTCAGAGAGTTGTAAATCTATGGAATTCTCTGCCTCAGAAGGCAGTGGAGGCCAATTCTCTGAATGCATTCAAGAGAGAGCTAGATAGAGCTCTTAAGGATAGCAGCGTCAGGGGGTATGGGGAGAAGGCAGGAACGGGGTACTGATTGAGAATGATCAGCCATGATCACATTGAATGGTGGTGCTGGCTCGAAGGGCCGAATGGCCTACTCCTTGTCTATTGACAGGAGTCAATATTGACTGCTTGTCTATTGACTATTGTCTATTGATCTTTTCTTTTCAGTATCTATTAAAGATAGTTCGAAGATCTCCAATGAGGTGGATGGAAGGTCAGGTGTCATGGGATGGGTGGATGGGAGGTCATCTCTAGCTGATGACAGGATGATTCAGTTGCCTGATGACAGCTGGGAAGAAACTGTCCCTGAATCTGGAGGTGTGCGTTTCCACACTTCTGTATCTCTTGCCTATCCTGGCTTTGCGAAAGGATATTCCCGCACTTACAGGTTTGGCGTCCTTCAAGCTCAGAGGGATGGGATGTCAGTTCATCTGTTCCAGTGGCATTATGAGTATGCGTTTGTGGATGAAGTCAGCAGTCCCCAGCTGTCTTGCTACTGCTTAGGTTTGCAGTGCTCATCAGATATTTGCCCTACCAGCGGAGAGGGAGGTTGAATGTTTTCCCTGCAGTTCACGCCTGGTGAATTCCTCTCTGCAACCATCTGCTTTGAGCGCCTATTATTAAACTCAAAAATCATTTAAACTCTCTCTGTGGCCCTGCAGTGTCGAGATCAACTGTCGAGATCCAACCATCTGAGGAGTCAAAACAGGTTCTCCATCTGGCTTGAGGTTGGGTTAGAATTTATGGAATTACTTGCCTGATTACGAAGAGCTTAGTTTAGTTACGTTCAGAGATGCAGCGCAGAAACAGGCCCTTCGGCCCAACGAGTCTGCACCGACCAGCGATTCCCTAACACTAGTGCTATCCTGCAAGCCGATTAAACTACAAACCTGCACATCTTTGGAATGTGTGAGGAGACTGAAACACCTGTCTTCTCCTGTGGTCAGGCTGTTGAACTTGCCACGTCGGGGCGGTCGTGGCTCCCGACATTGAAGCCCCCGCCGGGCGGTGGAAAATCTCACGGCCTATTGTAGGCCGCGCCGGACGGTGAAAGGTCCGCGGCGGGCCGACCCAAGCCCCGCGATTCGGGACGGGCGAAGACGCTGCTGCTGCCGGAGCTCCCAAGGTCGGCCCCCACCCAGGGCAGGGCCTGCGGGCTTCCGACATCCACGCGGTTGGCGGCCCATGGCCGGAGCCTCCGGAGGCGAGTCGCAGCCACACTCACAGCGCCACCACAGCCTCCGAAGACAGCCAGCTCCGCAGGTGGTGAGTACAGTCCGTGCCGCGGACTCTGCGAACCAGAGCCCCAGGTGGTCCCAGCTGGAGGCCGCCAGCTCCAGGTGTTTGGCCGATTGTAGGGGAGGCCATTTAAAACTGAGATGAGAAGAAACTTTTTCACCCAGAGTTGTGAATTTGTGGAATTCTCTGCCACAGAAGGCAGTGGAGGCCAAATCACTGGATGGATTTAAAAGCACTGCCTCAATAGCAAGGACGTCCTTCCTCAAATTAGACCAAAACTGCACACATTACTCCAGATGTGGTCTCACCAGGGCCCTGTACAACTGTTCCTAAAGCTTTTATATTTTGCACCACTTCCAGATGTGCTAGTTGCGTCTACCAGTACTCCAATTCTTAAAATGGCAACTATTATTTATTATTTTGCTTATTTTAATTGAACATTCTTTCTGCTCATCCCACGGAAGTGCTGTTTATTGCTTCAGTTTTTCTTCAATGGTACACTATAGTATCTGTAGTATCTGTGGGCTCTTGGCTGCTTACAAAAGCAACTAGAACCAGCAACAGAACCTTCCTTATTGCAGTCAGCAGCTGTCAACAGCAGTGGCTGATATGGCAATGCATCAAGTTGGTGCCCTCAGTTCATTAAAGGGACTGCAGATGCTGGTTTAAACCAAAGATAGACACAAAAAGCTGGAGTAACTCAGCGGGACAGGTAGCATCTCATATTTTGCTTGGGCAGCTTACAGCCCAGTGCTTTGAATATTGATTTCTCTAACATCAAGTAACCCCTGCATCCCTTATCTCTCCATCCCTACCCCACCCAAGTCGTAGCACTTCACTGTCGTCTTGTTGAGTCTCATTGTCTGTAACTCGTTTTCACCTAGCCCACAGCTAACGATGGCCTGTTTCTTTTATCATCGTTACTTTTTTGCATATCTTTCATTCATTTGTTCTCTATCTCTCTATATCACCGTCTATATCTCTCGTTTCCCACTCCCCTGACTCTTGGTCTGATGAAGGGTCTCGGCCCGAAACGTCACCTGTTCCTTTTCTCCAGAGATGCAGCCTGACCCGCTGAGTTACTCCAGCTTTTTGCGTCTATCTTCTTTAAAGGGACCCATTGCCTCAGAATAAAAGGACGTTCCTTTAGAAAGAAGATGAGGAGGAATTTCTTTAGTCAGAGGGAGGTGAATTTATGGAATTCATTGCCACAGAAGGCTGTGGAGGCCAAGTCAGTGGATATTTTTAAGGCAGAGATTGACAGATTCTTGATTAGTATGGGTGTCACGGGTTATGAAGAGAAGGCAGGGGAATGGGGTTGAGAGGGAAAGATGGATCAGCCATGATTGAATGGCGGAGTTGACTTGATAGGCCGAATGGCCTAATTCTGCTCCTCTAACTTAATCAAGATTCAAGATTCAAGATTCAATTTATTGTCACATGTACCAATTAAGGTGCAGTGAAATTTGAGTTACCTACAGCCATACTGAGTGAAAAGCAACAAGACACACAGCCACATGAAGTAAAATGTAACATGAACATCCACCACAGCGGATTCCACATTCCTCACTGTGATGGAAGGTAATAAAGTCCAATCACCTTCCTCTTTGTTCACCCGCGGTTGGGGCTGTTGAACCGTCCGAGACTGTCCGAGGCCCTCGCGTCGGGGCGATCGAAACTCCCCGCGTCAGGACGGTTGAAACTCTCCACGGCACGGAGCTCCCGAGTCGGCCTCTTCTCACCAGAGACCGCGGGCTTCACGGTGTTAAAGTCCACAGGCCCCACGGTTGGAGCTCTCCACAGTCGATCCCCGGCAAAGGATCGCAAGCTCCGCGATGTTAAAGTCCGTGCCGCGCCCGCGGCATGAAGCGCCGGGCCGGTCTCCAGGAAAGGCCGCCAACTCCTCGATGTTAGGCCGCAGTGGGAATGGAGATACGACACGGGGACAAATCACATCTCCGTCGAGGTCAAAGATTGAAAAAAGTTTCCCCCAACTCCCCCCCCCACCCCCACATAAAACAAACCAAGGAACACTAAAACATACTTTAACACAGACTTAAAATAACAACAACAGTAGAGAGGACAGACAATAGACAATAGACAATAGGTGCAGGAGTAGGCCATTCAGCCCTTCGAGCCAGCACCGCCATTCAATGCGATCATGGCTGATCACTCTCAATCAGTACCCCGTTCCTGCCTTCTCCCCATACACCCTCACTCCGCTATCCTTAAGAGCTCTATCCAGCTCTCTCTTGAAAGCATCCAACGAACTGGCCTCCACTGCCTTCTGAGGCAGAGAATTCCACACCTTCACCACTCTCTGACTGAAAAAGTTCTTCCTCATCTCCATTCTAAATGGCCTACCCCTTATTCTTAAACTGTGGCCCCTTGTTCTGGACTCCCCCAACATTGGGAACATGTTTCCTGCCTCTAATGTGTCCAATCCCCTAATTATCTTATACGTTTCAATAAGATCCCCCCTCATCCTTCTAAATTCCAGTGTATATAAGCCCAATCGCTCCAGCCTTTCAACATACGACAGTCCCGCCATTCCGGGAATCAACCTAGTGAACCTACGCTGCACGCCCTCCATAGCAAGAATATCCTTCCTCAAATTTGGAGACCAAAACTGCACACAGTACACCAGGTGTGGTCTCACCAGGGCCCGGTACAACTGTAGAAGGACCTCTTTGCTCCTATACTCAACTCCTCTTGTTACGAAGGCCAACATTCCATTGGCTTTCTTCACTGCCTGCTGTACCTGCATGCTTCCTTTCATTGACTGATGCACTAGGACACCCAGATCTCGTTGAACTCCCCCTCCTCCTAACTTGACACCATTCAGATAATAATCTGCCTTTCTATTCTTACTTCCAAAGTGAATAACCTCACACTTATCTACATTAAACTGCATCTGCCATGTATCCGCCCACTCACACAACCTGCGAGGCAGACAGTGCTGGTGGCACCACCCGGTGGACTCTACCTCCTTCTCATGAACTTAATATAACTTCTTACAACTTATGAAAATGAACTTACGACCCATGCATTATCTATTTACTAAAACTCTTGTTTGTTTGTTTGTTTGTTCCTGAACTACAGCAAAATGGTACACGATAGCGCGACAATTCTAGGCCCACCTCACTCACCGTCGTCCCTTTGGTGCCAATAGAAGAAGTTTCATTGAAATCGTTTTTTTAACATTATTCACATTTTAAAGTTTAAATTTATAAGCTAGGGAGGGAGGAGGGAGGGTGGGAGGAGAAAGGATAAGGGGGTGTGAGTGGGATGGAGTGGGGGGGAGGGGAAGGGGGTGGAGGGAGGGGGAGGGGAAGGGAGGTGGAGAGAGGGGGTGGAGGGGGGGGGAGGAGAGGGGGAGGGGGGAGAGGGAGAGGGGGAGGGGGGAGGGGGAGGGGGAGAGGGGAGAGGGGGGAGGGGGGGAGAGAGGGAAGGGTAGGGGGAGAGAGGGAAGGGTAGGGGGAGGAGGAGGAGAGGGTGCTGCACCAATGCAGAAGAGGTTTGGGCCCAACGGGTCCACTTGGTCTTGTGTACACTATTGACAGCTGGTATAAAATGTGTGAGCAAAGCTTGCTTATTTCAAACCTAATATTCCTTAGACGTTGTTTTCTTATACACTGTGTGAAGGGACTTAATAGGCGTGTGTGGGTTGCACTATTTGCAAAAGAGATTCCAGGTCCTCCTCACTTTTAATGAGTAAACACAGGGAGCCCACATGAAGTGCTGGTGAAAACACGTAGCCTTGCATGAATTGCATACTCAAGCAAAATCTGATCGATTACTTCCATAAAATTAGTCTTAAAAAGACAGCTGTGTAAAACTTCTAGGTAAAGCTGACCAATTAAGGCACACGTGTTAAACTGGAGTTTAGTTTAGTTTTGAGATACATCGCAGAAACAGGCCCTTCGGCCCACCGGGTCCGCGCCGACCAGCGATCCCCGCACACTGACACTATCCTACACACACTGGGAACAATTTACATTTATACCATTTATTAATTTATACCAAGCCAATTAACCTGCAAAGCTGAATTTCTTTGGAGGATGGATGGGAGGGGGGGAGGATGGGGGGAGAATGGGGGAGGAGGAGGAGGGGGAGGAGGGGGGGGAGGATGAGGGGGAGGATGGGGGGTGGAGGGGGGGGAGAGGAGGAGGGGAAGGAGGGGGGGAGGGGGGGAGGATGAGGGGGAGGAGGGGAAGGAGGGGGGGAGGGGGGAGGAGGAGGGGGTTGGGTGGAGGGGTCAGAGGAGGGGGGTGGAGGGGTGGGAGGAGGGGTGGGAGGAGGGGGTTGGAGGGGTGGGAGGAGGGGGGGAGGGGGGTGGGGAGGGGGGCAGGGGGGAAGAGAGAGTGCTACACCTATGCAGGTTTGGGCCCGACGGGTCTACTTGGTCTAATTTATAGATAAAAGTCTATTCATATAAGACAATGCAAATTTGGAGAGTCTTTCAATATTTTAAAGGTAGAGAGTTTTTATTTCTTGATAAGCATGAGATACGAACATATATTCAAAGAACAGTACACCACAACAGTACACCCCCACAACACACCACAAGGCCCATCAGCCCGCAAAGTCTGTGTCGAACATGATGCCAAATTAAACTAATTCCTTCAGCCTGCACATAATCATATAGAAACATAGAAACATAGAAAATAGGTGCAGGAGGAGGCCATTCATCCCTTCGAGCCAGCACCGCCATTCATTGTGATCATGGCTGATCATCCACAATCAGTAACCCGTGCCTGCCTTCTCCCCATATCCCTTGATTTCGCTAGCCCCTAGAGCTCTATCTAACTCTCTTTTAAATCCATCCAGTGAATTGGCCTCCACTGCCCTCTGTGGCAGAGAATTCCACAAATTCACAACTCTCTGGGTGAAAATGTTTTTCCTCACTTCAGTTTTAAATGGCCTCCCCTTTATTCTTAGACTGTGTGGCCCCTGGTTCTGGACTCCCCCAACATTGGGAACATTTTTCCTGCATCTAGCTTGTCCAGTCCTTTCATAATTTTATACGTCTCTATAAGATCCTCTCTCATCCTTCTAAACTCCAGTGAATACAAGCCCAGTCTTTCCAATCTTTCCTCATATGACAGTCCCGCCATCCCGGGGATCAATCTCGTGAACCTACGCTGCACTGCCTCAATTACAAGGATGTCCTTCCTCAAATTAGGAGACCAAAACTGTACACATCCCTCATTCTCTGCAAATTCATGTGCCTAGAGTAAGTGAAAGCCACTGCCACATTGTACCTGCCTCCACCACCACCATCCCTAGCAGCGTGTTCCAGGCCCCCATAAAAAAACCTGCCCCACACATCTCCTTTCAATTCTGTCCCTCTCATTTTAAAGCTCTGTCCTCTCGCATTCGACATTTCCACCCCGTAAAAAGGTTCTGACTGTCTACCCCATCTATGCCTCTCAGAACTTTAGATAGTTCTCTCAGGTCTTCCCTCAGCTCCTGACGCTACGGAAAATCCATCCAAGTTTGAAATAGTGAGACACGGTGAAAGTATTTTGCTGTACCTTGGTGTGCGTGAGAACAAAAAACAAAACAGATAGGGGCTAATAGGTGGCGCAGCACTGCGGGTGCCGTCTGTACGGAGTTTGTACGTTCTCCCCGTGATCTGCGTGGGTTTTTTCCGAGATCTTCGGTTTCCTCCCACACTCCAAAGACGTAGGTTAACCTTGTAGGTTAATTGGCTTGATGTAAAAGTTTTTTTTAAATTTGTCGCTAGTGTAGGATGGTGTTAATGTGCAGGGGATCGCTGGTCGGCGAGGACCCGGTGGGCTGAAGGGCCTGTTTCCGCGCTGTATCTCTAAGTGAAACTAAATTAAATTAATGAAAGGTTACTGGAGGGTAGGCAGAAATGGAGAGTTCAAGTTAAAATCAGATTAGATATGATATTATTGAATGGTGGTGGTGCAGGCTACAGGCAGCAAATAGAGTCATAGAGTCATGCAGGTTGGAAACAGGCCCTTCAGCCCAACCTGCCCATCCCAACCAACGTGTCCCATCCACACTCGTCCCACCTCCCTGAATTTGGCCCATATCCCTATAAACCTATCCTATCCATGTACCAGTCTAAATGTTTCTCAGTGACTTCATACACTTCACCTCCAATTTCCATCCTGCCCTTAAATATACCTGGACTATCTCTGACATCTCCCTCCCGTTTCTGGACCTCACCATCTCCATCACAGGAGAAAAACTAGTGACGGACATTTTCTACAAGCCCACCGACTCGCACAGCTATCTGGACTACACCTCTTCCCACCCGGTCCCCTGCAAAAAGTCTATCCCCTACTCCCAATTCCTCCGTCTACGTCGCATCTGCGCCCGGGATGAGGTGTTTCAGACTAGGGCTTCCGAGATGTCCTCGTTTTTCAGAAAACGGGGCTTCCCCTCCTCCATTATAGATGAGGCACTCACTAGGGTCTCTTCTACATCCCGCAGCTCCGCTCTTGCTCCCCCTCCCCCCACTCGCAACAAGGACAGGATCCCCCTCGTTCTCACCTTCCACCCCACCAGCCAGCGGATCCAACATATCATCCACCAACATTTCTGTCACCTACAACAGGACCCCACCACTGGCCATATCTTCCCATCCCCTCCCCTCTCTGCGTTCCGCAGAGACCGTTCCCTCCGCAACTCCCTGGTCCACTCGTCCCTTCCTACCCAAACCACCCTAACCCCGGGCACTTTCCCTTGCAACCGCACGAGATGCAACACCTGTCCCTTCACCTCCCCCCTCAACTCCATCAAAGGACCCAAACAGTCTTTCCAGGTGAGACAGAGGTTCACCTGCACCTCCTCCAACCTCATCTATTGCATCCGCTGCTCTAGATGTCAACTTATTTATATCGGCGAAACCAAGCGCAGGCTCGGCGATCGCTTCGCTGAACACCTGCGCTCGGTCCGCATTAACGCAACTGATCTCCCAGTGGCCCAGCACTTTAACTCCCCCTCCCATTCCCAGTCTGACCTCTCTGTCATGGGCCTCCTCCAGTGCCATAGTGAGGCCCGCTGGAAATTGGAGGAGCAGCACCTCATATTTCGCCTGGGCAGTTTGCGGCCCGGTGGTATGAACGTCGACTTCTCCAACTTCAGATAGCTCCTCTGTCCCTCCCTTCCCCTCCTCCTTCCCAGATCTCCCTCTATCTTCCTGTCTCCACCTATATCCTTCCTTTGTCCCACCCCCGACATCAGTCTGAAGAAGGGTCTCGACCCGAAACGTTACCCATTCCTTCTCTCCCGAGATGCTGCCTGACCTGCTGAGTTACTCCAGCATTTTGTGAATAAATCAATTTGTACCAGCATCTGCAGTTATTTTCTTATACTAAATGTTTCTCAGGTTCCTATTAAATTTCTCCCCCCTCACCGTAAACCCTGTGTCCTCAGGTTCTCGATTCCCCTACTCAGGGCAAGAGGCTCTGTGCGTTTACCCGATCTATTCCAAATGACCCTCTCCTGTTCCTAATCCCTAATTTGTATGAGTAAAGCAGGCCAGTTTTTCTGACAATCTAGTAGTTCCACAGTTAGTAATTCTTTTATCCTCTTAAAGTAATTATCTGAATTTAAGCTCCTCGACTTCAATGGTGGAGTTCAGACTCATGCCTTTTGATCACTGTTGCAGGCTACCGGACTGCTAATCTCATGACACAACCAACTCTGTACGCCTGAATGCTCAGGGGAGGTAAATTACATTTACATCAGAAAGCAAAGACTGGGTATGGGATTATTCGTGTACGCTAACAACGATCTATTCCACATTTTCCTTGATCTGCGTTCCCCTTTGGTCTGTTGTTTACACAATAGACAAAAGACGATAGGTGCCGGAGGAGGCCATTCGGCCCTTCGAGCCAGCACCGCCATTCAATGTGATCATGGCTGATCATCCACAATCAGTACACCGTTCCTGCCCTCTCCCCATACCCCCTGACTCCGCTATCCTTAAAAGCTCTAGACAGTCTACTATCACAACCAGAGAGCCATTTTACAGTGTATAGATACATGATAAGGGAATAACATTCAGTGCAAGGTAAAGCAAAGTCCGATCAAGTATAGTCCGAGGATCACCAATGAGGTAGATAGTAGTTCAGCACTGCTCTCTTGAAAGCATCCAGAGAATTGGCCTCCACTGCCTTCTGAGGCAGAGAATTCCACAGATTCACAACTCTGGTTGAAAAAGTTTTTCCTCATCTCCGTTCTAAATGGCCTACCCCTTATTCTTAAACTGTGGCCACTGGTTCTGGACTCCCCCAATATTGGGAACATGTTTCCTGCCTCTAATGTGTCCAATTCCTTAATAATCTTATATGTTTCAATAAGATCCCCTCTCATCCTTCTAAATGCCAGCGTATACAAACCTAGTCGCTCCAGTCTTTCAACATACCCTTCACTATCTCTCATTTCCCTCTCCCCTGACTCTCCGTCTGAAGAAGGGTCTCGACCCGAAACGTCACCCATTCCTTCTCTCCGGAGATGCTGCCTGACCCGCTGAGTTGCTCCAGCATTTTGTATCTATGAGGTTATTCTGGTGGCTCTTGGGCACCTCCTTGTGGCTGCAGGGGAGAAAAGCATTGGGCAAGGCTCCGGATGAGAACAGGAGACGTCTGCCCTGTCAACTGCAAATGACTGTGGTTCGGACCAAGGGGGAAAATACTGTTCAATACCACAAGGAAGAAAATGCAATGAGAAATGTAACATTGTGCTTAAAACTAATGAGCTTTGCTGTTGAGATATGTTGAATCTAATTGACCCTTTTGTGAGTTTTTCCACTAATCCCTTTTTAGTATGTTGAGCCAGGGTTTACAGATCCAGATTTTTCCTGATGGTATTGTTGATGTATAGAAACAGATAAAGAGATTATATAATCTCGCAATGAATATAGGTTTGTTCACGTATTATCGAGCTCAAAGTGTTTTCTAGCACTGCATTTGAACTTCTAAGATCTGCCATTGCCCCCTGGCAATTCTTGTACCGGCAAAGAACATTTCTTAATAAAATACTTTGCAAATAGGATCATACTTATTTGGAGTACCGCGTGCAGTTCTGGTCGCTGTATTACAGGATGTGGAGGCTTTGGAGAGAGGGTGCAGAGGAGGTTTACCAGAATGATGCCGGGATGAGAGTGTTTTAGCTACAACGAGACTACTTGGATAGTTTTCTCTGGACAACAGAGGTTGCGGGGAGATATCGTAGAAGTATATAGAACTAGACCAAGTGGACCCGTTGGGCCCAAACCTCTCCTGCATTGGTGCAGCACCCTCCCCTCTCCCCCCTCTCTCCTCCCTCCCCTCCCTACCCCCCTTCACCTCTGCCTCCCCACTCCCCACCTCTCCCCCGACTCCACCCCCCTTATCCCCCTCCCTCTCCCCTCCCCCTCCCTCCTCCCTCTCGTTCCCCCTCCCCCCTCCCCTCTCCCCACTTCCCTCCTCCCCCTCTCCCCTGCCCCTCCCTCCTCCCCTCTCCCCACCTCCTCCCTCCACTCCACCCACCTTATTCTCCCTCTCTTCCCCCCTCCCTCCCTAGGAGATAGATTTAATCATTAAAATGTGAATAACTTTAAAAATATAACACCGATTTCAATGAAACGTCTTCCATGAGCACCAAAGGGATGACGGTGAGTAAGGTGGGCCTAAAATTGTCGCGCTATCGTGTACTGTTTTGGCTGTAGTTCAGGAACAAACAAACAAACGAGTTTATGAGGCATAGATAGGATTTCGTTTAGTTGATTTATTGTCACGTGTACCGAGGTACAGTGAAAAGCTTTTGTTGCGTGCTAACCAGTCAGTAGAAAGACAATATGTGAATACAATCGAGCCATTTACAGTGTACAGATACATGATAAGGGAATAACGTTCAGTGCAAGGTAAAGCCAGCAAAGTCCAATCAAGGATAGTCCGAGGGTCACCAATGAGGTAGATAGTAGTTCAGCACTGCTCTCTGGTTGTGATAGTAGACCGACTAGTGGACTGTCATATGTTGAAAAACTGGAGCGACTAGGCTTGTATACACTGTGGTGGTGGGCCGGATCTCCAACAATGATGAGAAGGCCTACCGGGAGGAGGTGGCTGATCTGGCACTCTGGTGTCAGGACAATAGCCTCCTCTTGAATGTCACTAAAACTAAGGAGCTGATTGTGGACTTCAGAAGGGCTAAACATCCAAGGACGTACATGCCACTGGAGATAAATGGGTCTACTGTGGATAGGGTGAGCAGTTTTAAATACCTGGGAGTCCACATCACAGATGATCTGACATGGGCAACGCACATTGCCGCACTGGTGGGAAAGGCAAAGCAGCGCCTTTATCACCTTAGACAGCTGAGGAAATTCAGAGTGTCTCTGAGGATCCTTCAGTGCTTCTACTCTGGGGCTGTAGAGAGCATCCTGTCCGACAACATTACAGTCTGGTTTGGGAACAGCTCTGCCCAGGACAGGATGGCCCTGCAGAGAGTAGTGCGTTCGGCAAAATGCACCATGGGAACTACACTCGCCCCCCTGCAGGACCCATACATCAGGAGGTGCGGATCCAGAGCAAGCAAGATTATGAGGGACCCCTACCACCCCAGTAACGGACTGTTCCAGATGCTACGGTCAGGCAAACGCCTCCGCTGTCACGCTGTGAAAACGGAGAGGATGAGACGGAGTTTCTTCCCACAGGCCATCAGGACTGTCAACTTTTATAACTCCAGAGACTAAATTTTGTCTTCTCTATATTAACTTTATTAACTTTATTTATATGCTGTAACTGTAATTCTTTTTTGTGCACAATCCGCAGGCATTGCCACTTTCATTTCACTGCACATCGTGTATGTGTATGTGACAAATAAACTTCACTTGACTTGACTGGAATTTAGAAGGATGAGAGGGGATCTTATCGAAACGTATAAGATTATTAAGGGGTTGGGCACGTTAGAGGCAGGAAACATGTTCCCAATGTTGGGGGAGTCCAGAACAAGGTGCCACAGTTTAAGAATAAGGGGTAGGCCATTTAGAACGGAGATGAGGAAAAACGTTTTCAGTCAGAGAGTTGTGAATCTGTGGAATTCTCTGCCTCAGAAGGCAGTGGAGGCCAATTCTCTGAATGCATTCAAGAGAGAGCTAGATAGAGCTCTTAAGGATAGCGGAGTCAGGGGGTATGGGGAGAAGGCAGGAACGGGGTACTGATTGAGAATGATCAGCCATGATCACATTGAATGGCGGTGCTGGCTCGAAGGGCCGAATGTCTATTGCCTATTGTCTATTGACAGTCAGAACCTTTTTCCCAGGCTGCTATAAGATGAAATGTTAATGTTATTTTTTTTTTCACAGGGAGTGGTATAAGCCTGGAACGTGTTGCCAGGAGTGGAGGTGGGGATAAAACAGTGGCATTTAAGAGGCTTTTAGATAAGCACGTGGAAGTGAAGGGATAATAGAGGAATATGGAATAGAGGCAGATGAGATCAATTTAACTTGGCATCATGTTCGACAAAAACATGGTGGACCTGTGCTGTCTGGTTCTATGTTCTATGTTTTAAGAACCTGTTGTGTCTCATGGATGGTTATTACTGATCTCAACCATAGCCAGAAGGGTATGAGAGTGGGACATCGTTGAGAGAATAAACAAGTTTATTGAGGATCATTCACCAATCAGGAATAAATGGAATATTAGTGAAGACATCGAAAACACTCAAGGAGGGCACGGTGGCACAGCTGATAGAGCTACTGCCTCACAGCACCAGAGAACCAGGTTTCATCATGACCCTGGGCACTGACAGTGCGGAGGTTGCACATTCTTACTGGGACCGCGTGGGTTTCCACCAGGTGCTCTGGTTTCCTCCCAAATCTCAAAGACATAAGGGTTAGTAGCTTAATTGCCATCTGCAAATTGCCCCTCTTGTAGGGTGGATGGGAAAGTGGGATAACATAGAACCAGTGTGAACAGGTGATCAATGGTTGGTGTGGATTCATTGGGCTGAAGGGCCTGTTTCCCATCCTTTATCCCTAAACTAAACTAAACCAATCATTGAAATATTGAGACTGTAGTTGGAATATTCACAATTCACACAATTCACAATCACACTTTATTAGCCAAGTATGTTTTGCAACATACGAGGAATTGCTGATTGTGGATGATCAGCCATGATCACAATGAATGGCGGTGCTGGCTCGAAGGGCCAAATGGCCTCCTCCTGCACCTATTGTCGATTGTCTATCTCTAAACTAAACTAAACTAAAATCCCAATGCTCAATGGGTTTCTCTCAATAACCATCTTAACTCTCTCTTATTTACCTATCACCCCCCTCTGTGCAGAACAGAAATCTTACTCCGTTTTTCATAATCTCCCGTATAATGCCGAGAGTTCTGCTGGCTGACTGCCATTAATCAGAATTGTATCTTTAGATGAGGGTTCGCTATCAATGCTATCAACAAGGATGTGATTTGTAATTCCTGCAGGATGCAGGCTTCACAAAAGTATTTCTTCATTCTGTTCTCTGCTGAGAAGGCAGATGATTTTGATTATCGCTGGATCAGACCCATATGAGTGCTGGGCTAAAGTCGGATTTTTTTACGTATCACATCTATGGTTTGACAGCTAATAAACAGCTCAGCTCAGCGTAGGAAGGAACTGCAGATGCTGGGTTAAACTGAAGATAGACACCAAAATGCTGGAGTAACTCAGTGGGTCAGACGGCATCTCTGGATAGAAGGAATGGGTGACGTTTCAGGTCGAGACCCTTCTTCAGACCTGATGTTTCGGGTCGAGACCCTTCCTCAGGTCTGACGAAGGGTCTCCACCCGAAACATCACCTTGTAGCGACCATGGAGAATGGTCTAGGTCGTCGAACCCTCGGATTGGCCAACGAGGTCACGTGGGAACGCGACCATGGGGATTGGTCCAGGGAAGGACATCGCTGATTGGCCAGCGATGTCATGGGTGCGTTTGGCGCCCGATTTAGTTAGTTCGTCTGAGTCTTCAAGGAAGACAGTAAGTTTATATTGGTTGTCCTGCGACTTGTTGTTTTGATTCTGTATTCGTGTATTGCGGTTGCAATAAACTTCATCTACAACTACAAGTCTCGGACTCGCCATATTGGTGACCCCGAACGTGATCTGGACGATCACCGACTGAGAAAAACCCGACGCCTCGTTGACGATGACTGAGCAGGGCACACCGGAGTCAAGCGCGGCGGACGTTCATCTTCCGTTATTTTGGACGTACGCACCGCAAGCTTGGTTTATCCACGCCGAGGCCCAATTCCATATAAAGAAGGTGTCGGATGATTCCACGAAGTATTTCTACCTCGTCAGCGCGCTATCGCCGGACACAACCAAGCGCGTGATGCGGTTCATAATAAATTCACCTGCGGAAGACAAGTATGAAACCATGAAGAAGGTATTACTGCGGACCTTCGGGTTAAAAAAGCATGGTGGTGCGGCAAAACTTCTGCACCTACCGGAGCTTGGAGACAAACTGCCTTCCGTCCTCATGGCCGAAATGATGGTGCTAGCCGGTGAGCATACGGATTGCCCGATGTTTGAGCAGGCATTCCGCGAAAAACTCCCCGAGGATGTCCGATTGCTGCTTACGGATTGTTCTTTTAAGGACCCCGAAGCATATGCAGCGAAAGCGGACGCGCTCATAGCGGGAAAAAACAAGGCAGGGGATTCCATCAACAAAGTCTCGACATCGGTGACCACGCCACAGCGGCGGCAAGATGGCGCCACGTCTCCCGCCAATTCTCCGAAAGCCCGCCAAAAAGATCCGCACAAGCGCGGCTGGTGCTATTATCACCTACGATGGGGTAACGAATCCCGCAACTGCCGCTTGCCTTGTACCTTCGCGGGAAATGCCTCGGCCGATCGTACATAGGGGCAGTTACGATTGGCCAGAACCGGCGCCTCTATGTCCATGATCGATTCACGGACACAGAATTTTTGGTAGACACGGGAGCCATCGTCAGCATAGTGCCGCCGACCGACCTCGAAACCAGATCGGGTAAGACAGGTCCCACCCTCATCGCGGTGAACGGCAGCCCAATTCGCACTTTCGGTACACGGAAGATGTCCCTGGGTTTAGGCCTCCGCACGTACGAATGGCCATTCATCATAGCCGACGTCAAACAAGCGATCCTGGGCGCAGATTTTCTCTGGGCTTTTTCACTGGTTCCTGATGTCCGCGGTAACGACCTCCGACCTTCCGCCGAAGACGAGCACGTCGCTCTGACAATCGCCTCCTCGCTCAGCCCTACTGTCCAGGCCGTCGTCGCGGCCCCCGACTCGTATGCTGCGATTCTGGCCGAGTTCCCAGAGCTGCTCGTTCAACGTTTCGACGCACCTTCGGCTAAACACGGTGTGGTCCATCACATCCGCACCGAAGGCCCTCCCGTTTTCGCTCGGGCCAGGAGACTACCGCCAGACAAACTGGTGGTGGCAAAGGAGGAGTTCAGGAAGATGGAGGAAATGGGAATTGTCCGTCAGTCTGACAGCCCGTGGGCCTCGCCGTTACACATGGTCTCCAAGGCATCTGGGGGGTGGAGGCCATGTGGCGATTATCGGCGTCTCAATGCTGTCACCACGGCTGATCGCTACCCCATACCGCACCTACAGGACTTTTCATCTGGGCTGGAAGGTGCGGTAGTGTTTTCCAAAATCGATTTGGTGCGAGGATATCATCAGATTCCGGTGCGACCGGAGGACATACAAAAAACTGCAACTATAACTCCGTTCGGGTTGTTTGAATGGTTGCGTATGCCTTTCGGTTTAAAGAACGCGGCACAGGCTTTCCAGCGACTGATGGACCGCGTGGGCCGGGGTTTACCCTTTTTGTTTATCTATCTAGACGACATCCTGGTAGCCAGCCCCTCCGTGCTGGAACACCAGGCCCATTTGAGGACCGTGTTCCAGCGGCTCCAAGACCACGGGCTCATTATCCAACCCTCCAAATGTCAATTCGGCCTGCCTGCCCTTGATTTTCTAGGGCACAGAATTACTCCTGCCGGTGCCGCCCCTTTACCCGAGAAGGTGGAAGCCATCCGGGCCTTTCCCAGGCCCACCACTGTAAAAGGGCTGCAGGAGTTCGTCGGTATGGTTAATTTCTACCATAGATTCGTTCCGGCAGCGGCGCGAGTCCTGCGCCCGCTTTTCCAATGCCTTGCAGGGAACCCGGTAGAGTTGTTGTGGTCCCCGGCCGCAGAGTCGGCTTTTACGGCAGCTAAGGCAGCCCTGGCAGACGCCACCATGTTGGTCCATCCGAGCCCCTCCGCCCCCACGGCCCTGACGGTTGACGCCTCTGACGTGGCGGTGGGTGGGGTTCTGGAGCAGCAGGTTGGTGGCCATTGGCAGCCTTTAGCCTTTTTCAGCCGGCAACTAAATTCGGCCGAGCTGAAATATAGTGCATTTGACCGAGAGCTTCTAGCTCTCTATTTAGCTGTCCGTCATTTTAGGTATTTCCTCGAGGGCCGCCCATTTGTGGCATTTACGGACCACAAGCCATTAACATTTGTGTTTTTGAAATTGTCTGACCCATGGTCGGCCCGCCAGCAGCGGCACCTGACTGCTATCTCCGAATTTACAACAGATGTCCGTCATATCGCGGGTAAGCTTAATGCCGTTGCTGACGCCCTGTCTAGACCTGCTTTTCCCCCTATTTCGGCGGTGGACTGCGAGGTGGATCCCCAGGAGCTCGCGGAGGCGCAGCTTCTGGCGGATACCGTTTCGGCTTACCGGTCCACCACTTCGGGATTAAAGTTGGCCCAGGTGGCTTGTGGGTCGGAGGGCACGAAAGTCTGGTGCGATATTTCTCTTCCTCGTCCCAGGCCGGTAGTGCCGCCTTCCCTTCAGCGCCGAGTTTTCGATGCCATTCATGGGTTGGCGCACCCGTCCATCCGCTCCACCTCTGCCTTGGTAGCAGCGAGGTTTGTCTGGCATGGCCTGAGAAAACAGGTAGCGGGGTGGGCACGTTCCTGCGTGCCCTGTCAGACCGCTAAAGTCCAGCGCCACGTCCAGCCCCCCGTACAGGATTTCGAGGTCCCGGCCTTTCGTTTTTTTCACATCCACGTGGATTTGGTCGGACCTTTGCCTTCCTCCCGGGGCTACACCCACCTCCTCACGGTGGTGGATCGGTTCACCCGGTGGCCAGAGGCTTTCCCATTGTTTGATATCTCGTCAGCGTTTTGTGCTAGGACTTTGGCCCTCCATTGGGTAGCTCGTTTTGGGGTCCCGGCAGTTATTACCACTGACAGAGGGCCACAGTTCACTTCGTCCCTCTGGGCCGCGCTGGCGGAACTGTACGGGTCCAAGTTACAACCCACAACTGCATATCACCCCCAGGCAAATGGACTCGTAGAAAGGTTCCACCGCCAACTTAAGGCGTCCCTCAGTGCAAGGCTTGAAGGCCCGGACTGGGTGGACCAACTCCCTTGGGTTCTTTTGGGCATCCGGACTGCTCCTAAGCCAGATCTCGGTGCATCGTCTGCAGAGCTAGTATATGGCTCGACACTTCGAGTACCCGGAGACCTTTTTTCGGACCCTTCAGCCCTGCTCCCTTCGGTCCCATCAGCGTTAGCATCTCTCCGGGAACGGGTGGGCTCCCTGGCTCCAGTGCCGACTTCACGCCATGGGTGTTCCATGGTACATGAACCGGCTGCCCTGAAAGACTGTGAGTTTGTTTTTCTGCGTAAGGATGCCCATCGCGCCCCGTTGCAGAGGGTCTATCAAGGGCCGTTCCGGGTGTTACGTAAGGGAACGGCTACTTTCACCTTAGACATGGGCGGCAAGAGCGAACTCGTCTCGGTGTCCCGGCTTAAACCTGCCCATTTGGACCCGGATCAACCAGTTTTGGTCGGTCAAACCCCTCGGAGAGGCCGACCTCCGTTAGTTCCGCCCAGTCCAGAAACCCCCGTTCTGACAGTTCCTTCAGGACCTCCCATTTCGGCAGTTCCTCCAGAGCCCCCCGTGCCGGTAGTTCCTCCAGAACCTCTCGTTCCGGCTGTTCCACCAAGTCCGGAACCTCCGGCTCCTGTGGTTCAGGCTGTCCCTCTCCGTACTCGTTGTGGTCGCGAAATCAGGCTCCCAGCTAGGTTCCGCACCTCGGTTTCTGGGGGGGGTCATGTAGCAACCATGGAGAATGGTCTAGGTCGTCGAACCCTCGGATTGGCCAACGAGGTCACGTGGGAACGCGACCATGGGGATTGGTCCAGGGAAGGACATCGCTGATTGGCCAGCGATGTCATGGGTGCGTTTGGCGCCCGATTTAGTTAGTTCGTCTGAGTCTTCAAGGAAGACAGTAAGTTTATATTGGTTGTCCTGCGACTTGTTGTTTTGATTCTGTATTCGTGTATTGCGGTTGCAATAAACTTCATCTACAACTACAAGTCTCGGACTCGCCATAACCTATTCCTTTTCTCCAGAGATGCTCGTACTCGCTGGAATTTAGAAGATTGAGGGGGGATCTTATAGAAACTTACAAAATTCTTAAGGGGTTGGACAGGCTAGATGCGGGAAGATTGTTCCCGATGTTGGGGAAGTCCAGAACAAGGGGTCACAGTTTAAGGATAAGGGGGAAGTCTTTTAGGACCGAGATGAGAACGGTTTTTTTCACACAGAGTGGTGATTCTGTGGAATTCTCTGCCACAGAAGGTAGTTGAGGCCAGTTCTTTGGCTATATTTAAGAGGGAGTTAGATGTGGCCCTTGTGGCTAAAGGAATCAGAGGGTATGGAGAGAAGGCAGGTACGGGATACTGAGTTGGATGATCAGCCATGATCATATTGAATGGCGGTGCAGGCTCGAAGGGCCGAATGGCCTACTCCTGCACCTATTTTCTATGTTTCTATGCTGCATGGCCCACCTAGTTACTACAGGTTTTTGTGTCTCTATCTTCAGATTATATAAAAGGTTTGACAATGTTATTGGGAAAAAATTAGTTCAAAGAGATTGTAAGATTTAGGTGAAATATCAGAGGCTGAGCATTGTTTCTAATCAGGGTGATATTGATCAGCTGTGGTTATCACAGGGACTGCGATGAGGAGGAATTTCTTTAGCCAGAGGCTGGTGCATCTGTGGAAACTAAGTCATTGGGTATTTTTAAAGAGAGGATCGATAAGTTCTTGATTAGTAATTTGGGCATCCAAGGATATGGGGAGAAAAGGCAGGAGAGTGGGGTTGAGAGGGAAAAATCGATCAGTCTCTAGTCCCACCTCTGTGGCACGGTGGTGCAGCGGTAGAGTTGCTGCCTCACAGCGCCAGAGACCCGGGTTCCATCCTGACTATGGGTGCTGTCTGTACGGAGTTTGTATGTTCCTCCTGTCATCATACAGTGGCAACCACAGTGAGATTGCGGAAAGGATTCACAGGGATGTTGCCGGGATGGAGGGCTTGAGATGTAAGGAGATTCTGGATAGGTTGGGACATAGGCTGAAGGGGTGACCATATAGAGGGTTATAAAATCATGCGGGACATAGATAAGGTAGGTAAAAGAAAGGTAGGTACCTCTCTTGCAGCCCAGCGGTATGAACATTGACTTCTCCAACTTTAGATAGTTCCTCTGTCCCTCTCTTCCCCTCCTCCTTCCCTATTCTCCCTCTATCTTCCTGTCTCCACCTATATCCTTCCTTTGTCCCGCCCCCCTGACATCAGTCTGAAGAAGGGTCTCGACCCGAAACGTCACCCATTCCTTCTCTCCTGAGATGCTGCCTGACCCGCTGAGTTACTCCAGCATTTTGTGAATAAATAGATAAGGTAGGTGGTCACATTCATTTTCCAAAGGTAGATGCACATAAAATTAGATGGCGCAGGTCTGAGGTGAGAGGAGAAAGATGAATGAATGAATAGGTTTATTGGCCAAGTATGTGTATATACAAGGAATGTGCCTTGGTGCTCTGCTCACAAATGACAACACAAACATACAGTTAACAATTAAGAATAAAGCATAAACACATCAAAACAATAAGGATACAACATTACAGTCTAAACATGTGGGTGAAAATAAACCAGAGCACAACAGAGACTACAGACTTTGGTTATTGAGTAGAACTACCACTCGTGGAAAAAAAGCTGTTTTTATGTCTGGCTGCAGCTGCTTTGACAGTCCGGAGTCGCCTTCCAGAGGGAAGTGCTTTGAAGAGTTTGTGGCCAGGGTGAGAGGGGTCAGAGATGATCTTGCCCGCTCGCTTCCTGGCCCTTGCAGTGTACCTGGATTTAGTAGGTACCTGAGAGGCAACGTTTTCAGAGGGTGGTAGCTACATGGACGAGGTCCCAAAGGAAGTGAGAGAGGTGGGTACCATTACAACATTTAAAAGACATTCGGAGGGATAAATGGATAGAAAACGTTTGTAGGGATATGGGCCAAATATATGCAAAAGGAACTAACTCAGGTAGGCACCTTGTTTGGTATGGGTGGACTGAGCTGGAGGGCCAGTTTCCATGGTGTGTACCTCTATGACAGTAACCCAAGTGTTTTCTAGCCAATGTTTTGTACAGCTGCAAAATGTTACCTCAACTCTAATCTTCACTGCCTTGGCCTATTAATGAAAGCATACCAAATGCCTCTTCACTACCCTATCCACCTGTGTCACACTTGACATGACGGCACGGTGGCGCAGCGGTAGAGTTGCTGCCTTACAGCGAATGCAGCGCCGGAGACCCGGGTTCCATCCCGACTACGGGTGCTGTCTGTACGGAGTTTTTTACATTCTCCCCGTGACCTGCGTGGGTTTTCTCCGAGATCTTCGGTTTCCTCCCACACTCCAAAGACGTACATAGTTTGTAGGTTAATTGGCTTGGTAAATGTAAAAATTGGCCCTAGTGGGTGTAGGATAGTGTTAATGTGCGGGGATCGCTGGTCGACGCGGACCCGGTGGGCCGAAGGGCCTGTTTCCGCGCTGTATCTCTAAACTAAACTAAACTTTCAGCTCCACGGTCCCACTTCTCAGGTCTGTACCATGTACTATCTGCTTGGACTTCTCTAAGTACAGTACATTACCTCCCACTTGTCCGGATTAAACTCCATCTGCCACCCCTCTGCCCAGATTTTCAGATGGTCCATGCCGCGCTGTCTCCTTGGACAATCTTCCTGGCCATCCACAGCTCTACCAATCTCTGTGTCGTCTGCAGATGTACAAACACACCGATATTCTCATCCACCTCGTTTGTGTATATTACAGACAGCAAAGGTTCCTGCACTGATCCCTGTTGAACATTGCTTGGTGACAGACTCCCAGTCAGAAACATACGCATTCACCACCCTCCAGTTTGACAACAGCCCTTGGATCCATCGTACCTCCTCTGCAGGGAGGTCGATGGGGCCTGGTGAGTTGTTTCGCCGCTAAAGAGGCAGGTTTATCACACAGCATGTATAGTGACCCTGAACTCAGGGGCCTTCACCCACGAGGCCTTTAAAATCACAGGGACTGTGCCACTCTTAAATTCATGCTGTGTCTAAACGTCTCTTGTTTTCAAATTTATGGGGCCTCTCAATTCAATGTTGCCATTCATTTTATGGAACCCATTTTTTAACTCTCAGGACTTCTAGTTCCTGCAGCATTTTGTTTTAACCCATGGCACCTCTGTCTCCTGCACTGTGTTCAACTGATCTTCTGCCCTGCCAATAAACTCTGTGAAGGAATGTGTAGGAAGGAACTGCAGATAGTGGCTTAGACTGAAGATTGACACAAAAAGCTGGGTTAACTCAGTGAGTCAGGCAGCGCCTCTGGAGAAAAGGAAGAGGTGGTGTTTCGGGTCGAGACCCTTCTTCAGACCTTCCACAGAGTACTTCTTCAAACTCTGTGATCTCTGCCTCTCACACAATATCTAAATTGAAAGAGTACTCAGAAGACTCTGGCTTGCTGGAACTCACATCTTGTGCCCTTCACTGTTGTGAAACTCTGCCTCTCTACTTTCCCTGAACTGGGTCTCTGAATATGCTCTAAATTTAGTCCAAACTTTAGGGTGTCTCCACCTTTTGCACTGTCCCTTAACTCACTGCACCCTATCTTCTGTGCCCTAAATGTGATGCTGTCCTTCAGCCCCTGACACCTCCTGAGTCTCTTGAGCTGCCTCTGTCTCTAGCAAAGATACCAGAGGAACAAGATGGACCACTCCATTGAAATTGCCTATACTGAAGTGTAGTACGCAAAGGAGCCATTTTAGTATGCAAAACCGACCGTCCGTTAAGCCTCTCGCAGTGTAATGTGTTTTGGGGAAACAGTATGTGTGATGATACGGTAGAGTTGCTGCCTTACAGCGAATGCAGCGCCGGAGACTCAGGTTCCATCCTGACCACGGGCGCCTTCTGTACGGAGTTTGTACGTTCTCCCCGTGACCTGCGTGGGTTTTCTCCGAGATCTTCGGTTTCCTCCCACATTCCAAAGACGTACAGGTTTGTAGGTTAATTGGCTGGCAAATTTTTTTTTTTAATTGTCCCTAGCGTGTGTAGAATAGTGTTAATATGCGGGGATCGCTGGGCGGCGCGGACTCGGTGGGCCGAAGGGCCTATTTCCGCGCTGTATCTCTAAATCTAAAAAAAATCTAAAATACCATTAAAATGCAGACTATATCAATTCACAGATTTTTGTTATTTTTCTTTTTAAATGTTTCTGCACGTTTCTGCCTACTAAAATGGCGTCTTGACATTAGGGTCGAGTGGTCTATCTTGCTCCTCTAGTATCTTTGGTCTCCAGCATTGTCCCCCAACTCATCGAGCATCAGGCTCCCACACATCCTACATTTTTTTAAAAGATGCAGTGGTGCAGAGGGACATTGGGATGACCACATGCTTCTGGCTTTGTTTTACGCTATTTTCTACTCATTATCTTCGTGATCATAAAACTGTGTCAGACAATCTTTGTAAACTAAAATATATTCTTTTTTTTTGTTCTTCCACTTTCCCATAATCAGAATGCAAGCAGAGCCACTTGCCTCCTGAGCAGGCCTGTGTAATCGAAGGTATCACAAAATGCTGGAGTAACTCAGCGGGTCAGGCAGCATCTAAGAATGGGTGACGTTTCGGGTCTAACTGAACTAATGTCTGAAGAAGGGTCTTGACCCGAAATGTCACCCATTCCCTCTCTTAGATGTTGCCTGACCCGCTGAGCTACTCCAGCATTTTGTGATACCTTCGATTTGTACCAGCATCTGCAGTTATTTTCCAACACAACTTGCCTCCTGAACGCTCTTAACAACAGTTTGCAATTTATAATTTAACAGAGAGTGCGGGTGAGATGATATAGGGTGCAGGTTCAGAATAATTCCTAGGAGAAATTTATCTTGGTTGATTTAAGACATATGCTTATATAAGAAAATAACTGCAAATGCTGGTACAAATCGAAGGTATTTATTCACAAAATGCTGGAGTAACTCAGCGGGACGGGCAGCATCTCAGGAGAGAAGGAATGGGCGACGTTTCGGGTCGAGACCCTTCTTCAGACTGAATATGCTTAATCTGGCACTAAATTTGAAAAGTGCCATAAAGCATTCATTATTTATTCATTAAGTGTATAGGAAAATAACTGCAGATGCTGGTTTAAATCGAAGGTAGACACAAAATGCTGGAGTAACTCAGCGGGTCAGGCAGCATCTCGGGAGAGAGAGAATGGGTGACGTTTCGGGTCGAGACCCTTCTTCAGACTGATGTTAGGGGGGCGGGACAAAGGAAGGATATAGGTGGAGACAGGAGGATAGAGGGAGAACTGGGAAGGAGGGGAAGAGAGGGTTAGAGGAATGATCTAAAGTTGGAGAAGTCAATGTTCATACCGCTGGGCTGCAAGCTGCCCAAGCGAAATATGAGGTGCTGTTTCTCCAATTTCCGGTGGGCCTCGCTATGGCACTGGAGGAGGCCCATGACAGAAAGGTCAGACTGGGAGTGGGAGGGGGAGTTGAAGTGCTCAGCCACCGGGAGATCAGGTTGGTTAAGGCGGACTGAGCGAAGGTGTTGAGTAAAACGATCGCCGAGCCTGCGTTTGGTTTCGCCGATGTAGAGGAGTTGACATCTAGAGCAGCAGATACAATAGATGAGGTTGGAGGAGGTGCAGGTGAACCTCTGTCTCACCTGGAAAGACTGTTTGGGTCCTTAGATGGAGTTGAGGGGGGAGGTAAAGTGCCTGGGGATGGGGTGGTTTGGGTAGGAAGGGACGAGTGGACCAGGGAGTTACGGAGGGAACGGTCTCTGTGGAATTTTAAAATCGGGCTGTGCGGGGCTGGGGAATGATAAGTTTGGAGGCATTAGAGGGTAGATCGCCGGAAATGGTGAGGTCCGTGATAGTGCTGATGATTAAGGTCTGGTGTTTGTCGATGGGGTCATGGTCCGCAGAGACCGTTCCTTCCGTAACTCCCTGGTCCACTCGTCCCTTCCGATATAACACCAATTTCAATGACTGTCGTTCAGGAACAAACAAATAAATGAGAGTTTTAGTATATAGATATAATAATTTGAGAATGCTGGGTGAAAATTCTCAATTCAAATGAACAAATTGGACAATAGATTTTGTAGCTTTCGCTCTGCTGGCAATATAGTCCTCTGCACTAACTTGTTCGTGCCACATAAGCGCTGGGAAAGATCAAACAGCTGTGGTTTCATATCGAAATGCTTCAAGACGAATGTCAAACCTCCGGACCATGATTACTATAATTCATTGAACTATAACTTCAATCTGAAGAAGGGTCTCGACCCGAAACGTCACCCATTCCCTCTCTCCTAGATGCTGCCTGACCTGCTGAGTTACTCCAGCATTTTGTGATACCTTTGATTTGTACCAGCATCTGCAGTTATTTTCCTGCACATGATTTCTATAATGATGGACAGGCATATCGGACCACCATTCTTCACCACAATTAAACATGTCGAAACGTATTAAATGACGATATCTTTCAAAGAGTTCATCCATTTGGCTATTATGTACCTGGGAGGAAGTACTTCAAAACGTTGCAGCCAGATGTTGTGTGAGATGAAGTGTGCACAGAGCATGATATGGCACTGGCTATGACCTACTGCATGGCTGTTCATGGACGGATGCTATTCTATTATCACCTGCAATCCAATACCAAACAACATCAAGACTGCTGTGGTTTACAAATGCATGTCCCATTTAAAGTTGACGAATGATGGATGGGGGCATTAACAATAGCCCTTATTGTAAGCACGCTCCAAAAACGAAGTGTGAAAATAATGATCAGATGCAAAACTGCACGTACGTAAGCCATGTAAGCCTTCACTCATACAGCATAACCTTTTGCTATTCTCTGCATCCGGTAGGTTGTGAAGTAGCTCATTTTGTTCCAAAGAACAGATTGCGGTAACTTTGCCAAAGAAAATATTGCTAAGAAGGAAAATATTTGAAGGTTAGAATAATCCCAAGGCATTATTTTACAAAACAGTTTTTGGAAAATGGGTATTTTCCCCACCCACTAACACTATCCACACTTGGGACAATTTTTATGTTTATACCAAGCCAATTAACCTACAAACCCATACGTCTTTGGAGTGTGGGAGGAAACCGGAGCACCGGGAGAAAACCCACGCAGGTCACGGGGAGAACGTACAAACTCCGTACAGACAGCACCCGACAACTCTACCGCTGAGTCACCATCCCTTCTTGTTCTGAAATGTTTCACTTGATTATTTGAAAGGCTGAAATTCCTAGTGTTTTCAGCAATGTTGGGCAATGAGTATTTCTCCTCTGCATTTACCGCGGAGAAAGACAGGGGGACGGAGGGAATTGGAGCAGTCACTGGAAGTGTCTTGAGAGCAGTCAGGGTTACGGTTGAAGAGGTGCTGAAGGTACTGTCGTGTTTGAAGGTAGAAGGGAATGGGAGGGGAGGTTGAAGTGCTGAGCCACCGGGAGATCAGGTTGGTTGAGACAGACGGAGCGGAGGTGTTCAGTAAAACGATCGCCGAGCCTGCACTTGGTTTAAGCCAGCATCTGCAGTTTTTTTTCCTCCACTTCAGTATTTGTATTTCTTAAAGATTACACATCAGCCGAGTGCCTTTCTAAGCAGTATGGCTTAGGACCACATCTTGTAGCCTTGATTTCCAATGCAATCTGAGTTTATGAAGTGGGTTATAATCTTAGTTACTATCTATTTAATATCATTTCCTTCTGCAAGATAATAATACCATCTGTCTTATGAAATGTGCTACATATTTGGTTACTATCCAACTAATATCCTTCACCTTCTAGAAGATAACAATCCTAAGAATATTGAAATCCTAAGTCAATAATGTTGTGAAGGTTTTTGTGCATATGTGTAAATATTGGGAGTAAAAGTCAAGGGCAGCTTTTTATCATGGGAGGTAACCATGCAATCTGGAAATCTGCCAATATAAAAATGTTTCACATTGAAAATATATGTCTCTTTTTCTCAGAAGGCTGTCATTCATATGCATGAGAGAAAAATATAATAATATTGATCTACCTAATTAGCATTTAGCTGTCCCTGCAGTATTTTCTGAGCCAGGTTTGGATATCTTTGTGTACACCATCATTCTTTTACTAGCTGGAAACACACATTGTGGCATGAATTGTCTTGTTCGTGTTGATCCTCTTCCTTTTTCTCCAGCCTGACCTTAACATTTCAAAATGATCTTTTTCATTACACAAAATAAAAGGGCAATGCAAAAAGCTCACGTGAATAATCCATGGATAGAGCTTGAATAATGATTTTGATACAGGAAGACCCCTTTGGTACAATTAAAGCAATATTTTTTATATTTTGAAAACCTCATCAGATACAAAAAAGTCCGCTTAGTTTATAAGATTCTGCATGGTTTAGCTCCTCCTCCTCCTCTTCTGTCTGGTTTCATCAACTTCATATCTACTGCGAACAGAGGTACAGTTAGGGGGGACTGCACCATCCCATTCAGGAACATTTAGCCAGGATGTCTTTTCCCTCACAGCATCACATCAATGGAATTCAGTGGCCACAATCAGTTAGAGATTCCCCATCACATTATTCATTTAAGTGTAACATCAAGAAATGGCTTATTGAGAACCAACAATGTCAACACTGATGCACACATTGAACGTGACTTTTATCCAACTTGAACGTGACTTTTAAAACTTAAACTTTAAAAAATGTAAACTTTAAATTAAGAGTATTAAAAAATACTCACGCTGTATCTTTACATCTGCTATTTGGGTTTTGTCTGCTCATTTTAATTAACTGTATTGCTTTGTATGGTAATCTATTGTGTTTTTAACTATTGAACATATCATATCATATCATATCATATATATACAGCGCGGAAACAGGCCTTTTCGGCCCACCAAGTCCGTGCCGCCCAGCGATCCCCGCACATTAACACTATCCTACACCCACTAGGGACAATTTTTTACATTTACCCAGTCAATTAACCTACATACCTGTACGTCTTTGGAGTGTGGGAGGAAACCGAAGATCTCGGAGAAAACCCACGCAGGTCACGGGGAGAACGTACAAACTCCTTACAGTGCAGCACCCGTAGTCAGGATCGAACCTGAGTCTCTGGCGCTGCATTCGCTGTAAAGCAGCAACTCTACCGCTGCGCTACCGTGCCGGTATATTGTAAGGTATTTCTTTTCTAGGATGCCTAACAACATCAGGCTAAGGGACTGTCGATGAAAACTAGCCTCTCGGCTAACTCGAGTACATTTACATTTGTTTTAATGTCAATTAATGTGCACTGTCCCTTTTTCAAATAAATTATTATTATATTATTATTATTATTATTATTGGCTCTGGGCATTGACTGTTGTCTTACTTCAAAACTTCTGATCCCAACGCTTTCCCCGAGATAAATAAATGGCACCATTGTAGCGACCATAGAGATTGGTCCTGGGAGTCGAACCCTCAGATTGGCCAGCAAGGTCACGTGTGGGTGCGACCGTAGGGATTGGTTCAGGGAGTGAGCCCGCTGATTGGACAGCGTCGTCACGTGTGGTTTTGGCGCCCAAAACCACCAGTTAGGAGACTTCTTCGAAGCGAACAGTTAGAATTAATGGTTGTCTGTAATCTCGTTCGTTATACTTTGTGATCGAATATTGCTGTCGCATTAAACTTCTTCAACAAAGAACGAGCCTCCAGACTCGCCATATTGGTGACCCCGACGTGATCCAACCGATCACCTACCATGAGTGAATAGGACGCCTCGTCTTTGGTTCCTACGCCCGGCACACCGCAGCTAAGCGCGGTCAGCATTCACCTTCCGTCGTTTTGGGCACATCAACCAAAATCCTGGTTTGTCCATGCCGAAGCCCAGTTTCACCTAAGAAACATCTCAACGGACACGACAAAGTACTATTACCTCGTCAGCGCCCTACCACCGGAGACGTCCGCGCGGGTGATGCGGTTCATCGTCAACCCTCCTGCAGAAGACAAGTACGAGGCACTGAAGGTACTCTTGTTACGGACCTTCGGATTCAGTAGGCATGACCGAGCTAAGAGGCTTAATGCACCTACCGGATCTCGGAGATCGGCTGCCGTCCGTTCTCATGGCCGAAATGTTGGCGCTAGCAGGTGAACACACGGATTGCCTCATGTTCGAGCAGGCATTCCGAGAGCAGCTTCCCGAAGATGTCAAGCTCATGCTCACGGATTGTTCTTTTAAGGACCCCGTGGCATATGCAGAGAAAGCTGATGCGCTCATGGCGTCCAAATCAAAAAGCAACAGTTCGATCAACAAGGTCTCGGCATCAGCGGGCGGGCCACAGTGGCATCAAGATGGCGCCGCGTTTCCCGCCATTTCTCCAAAAGCCCGCCAAAATGATCCGCACAAGCGCGGCTGGTGTTATTACCATCTACGATGGGGTGGAGAATCCCGCAACTGCCGCTCACATTGCACCTTCTCGGGAAATGCCTCGGCCGATCGTACATAGAGGCAGTTGCGATTGGCCAGAACCGACGCCTCTACGTCCGAGATCGATTCACGGACACGGAATTTTTGGTTGACACGGGAGCCATAGTCAGCATCGTGCCGCCGACTGACCTCGAGACCCGATTGGGTAAGACAGGGCCTACCCTCATCGCGGTTAATGGCAGCCCCATCCGCACGTACGGTACGCGGACAATGTCCCTGGCTTTCGGCACCCGCACGTACGAATGGCCATTCATCATCGCAGAAGTCGGTCAGGCGATCCTGGGCGCAGATTTCCTCTGGGCCTTTTCACTAGTCCCCGATGTCCGCGGTAACGACCTTCAACCCTCCGCCAGCAGCGATGAGCCCGCCGCTCCACCGGCCGCCACCCCGCCCAGCCCGACGGTCCAGTCCGTCGTCGCGGCCCCCGACCCGTATGCTGCAGTCCTGGCGGAGTTTCCGGAGCTGCTCGTCCAGCGGTTCGACACCCCTTCTACCCGGCACGGCGTAGTCCACCACATCCGCACCGAGGGCCCCCCCGTTTTCGTTCGGGCCAGGAGGTTACCACCCGACAAGCTGGTGGTGGCGCGGGCAGAATTCAGGAAGATGGAAGAAATGGGCATTGTCCGTCGGTCCGACAGCCCGTGGGCCTCTCCGTTGCATATGGTCTCCAAAGCATCTGGGGGGTGGAGACCATGCGGCGATTATCGGCGTCTCAATGCCGCCACCACGGCCGACCGCTACCCCATACCGCACCTCCAAGACTTCTCGTCTGGACTGGAAGGTGCCGTGGTTTTCTCCAAGATCGATTTGGTGCGGGGCTACCGCCAGATCCCTGTGCGCCCGGAGGACATACCAAAGACTGCCACGATCACTCCGTTCGGGTTGTTCGAATGGTTGCGTATGCCTTTCGGTTTAAAGAACGCGGCACAGGCTTTTCAGCGACTCATGGACCGTGTTGGTCGAGATTTGCCTTTTGTTTTCATTTATTTAGATGATATCCTGGTCGCCAGCCCCTCGGAGCAGGAACACCTGGCCCACTTGCGGACTGTATTCCGGTGGCTCCAAGACCACGGGCTCATCATCCAACCCTCCAAGTGTCAATTTGGCCTCCATTCTCTTGATTTCTTAGGGCACCGCATCACCCCTGCCGGCGCCACCCCTTTGCCCGAGAAGGTGGAGGCTATCCGTGAATTCCCGCGGCCCACCACAGTGAAGGGGTTGCAGGAGTTCGTGGGCATGGTGAACATCTACCATAGGTTCGTCCCGGCAGCAGCACGGGTCATGCGCCCGCTCTTCCAGTGCCTCGCGGGCAAACCTGTAGAATTAGAATGGTCCGCGGCCGCTGAGTCGGCCTTTGCAGCAGCTAAAACGGCCCTGGCAGACGCCACCATAATCGTCCACCCGAGCGCCTCCGCCCCCACGGCCCTGACGGTCGATGCGTCAGACGTGGCGGTGGGAGGGGTTTTGGAACAGCAGGTGGGTGGCCTTTGGCAGCCCTTGGTGTTTTTCAGCCGACAGCTGAGTTCGGCTGAGCTGAAGTATAGCGCTTTTGACCGAGAGCTTCTGGCTCTCTATTTAGCTGTCCGTCACTTTAGGTATTTCCTAGAAGGCCGCCCGTTTGTGGCCTTTACGGACCACAAACCGTTGACTTTTGCTTTTTCCAAATTGTCCGACCCATGGTCGGCCTGCCAGCAGCGGCACCTGACTGCCATCTCTGAGTTTACTACCGATGTCCGTCATGTCGCGGGTAAGCTTAATGCCGTTGCTGACGCCCTGTCACGGCCCGCTGTTTCCCCCATTTCAGCGGTGGACTGCGAGGGGGATCCCCAGGAGCTTGCGGAGGCACAGCTGCGGGCCTGTGGGTACAAAAGTCTGGTGTGATGTTTCCCTTCCCCGTCCCAGGCCGGTGGTGCCGGCCTCCCTACAGCGCCAGGTGTTTGATGCCATTCACGGGCTGGCGCACCCGTCCATCCGCCCCACCTCTGCCTTCGTGGCCGCTCGGTTTGTGTGGCATGGCCTGCGAAAGCAGGTAGCTGCTTGGGCCCGTTCCTGCGTTCCCTGCCAGACCGCTAAAGTTCACCGCCATGTTCAGCCCCCCGGTGCAAGAGTTCGCGGTTCCAGCGGTCCGTTTTTTCCATATTCATGTGGATTTAGTTGGACCTTTACCTTCCTCCCGGGGCTACACTCATCTGCTCACGGTGGTGGATCGATTCACCCGGTGGCCGGAGGTTTTCCCGTTGTCCGATACCTCCGCTGCCTCTTGTGCCCGGGCCCTGGCCCTCCATTGGGTGGCCCGTTTCGGTGTTCCGTCCGTCATTACCACAGACAGGGGATCCCAGTTCACCTCTGCCCTCTGGACTACGCTTGCGGAGCTGTACGGCTCCCGGTTGCAGCAGACCACGGCGTACCACCCACAGGCTAATGGGCTCGTGGAGAGGTTCCACCGACAACTTAAGGCGGCCCTCAGTGCACGGCTGGAAGGCCCGGACAGGGTAGACCAACTTCCCTGGGTCCTTTTGGGCATCCGAACTGCTCCTAAGCAGGATCTCGGTGCTTCGTCCGCGGAACTAGTATATGGCTCGCCACTTCGAGTGCCCGGGGATTTCCTGCCGGAGTCCTCTGGTCAGCAGCCTTCAGTTCCGTCGGTTTTGGCATCACTCCGGGCACGCGTGGTTCCCGGGCTTCGGTTCCTACTTCGCGTCATAGGTGTTTCATGGTACACGAACCGCCTGCCTTGAAGGACTGCGAGTTTGTGTTTCTGCGTAGGGATGCCCATCATTCCCCGTTGCAGAGGGACTATGAAGGCCCGTTCCGCGTGTTGCGTAAAGGGACGGTCACCTTCACCTTGGATGTGGGCGGCAGGAGTGAGCTCGTCTCGGTGTCCAGGCTCAAACCTGCACACTTGGATCAGGACCGCCCTGTCCTGGTCGGCCAACCGCCTCGGCGGGGCCGTCCTCCTGCAGTTCCACCCGATCCAGGACCCTCTGCTCCTGTGGTTCCGGCAGCCCCTCTCCTTACTCGTTCTGGTCGCGCAATCCGGCTCCCTGCTAGGTTCCGTACCTCGGGTTCTGGGGGGGGTCATGTAGCGACCATAGAGATTGGTCCTGGGTGTCAAACCCTCAGATTGGCCAGCAAGGTCACGTGTGGGTGCGACCGTAGGGATTGGTTCAGGGAGTGAGCCCGCTGATTGGACAGCATCGTCACGTGTGGTTTTGGCGCCCACACTCCGAACCAGGTCAGACTATCTAGCTGGCTTTGGGAAGGGATCTGCAAAGACCAGGGTCTGTGTCTATTGTGTAACCAGTATCAGGGAGGCTGCGGTCTGAGTCTAAGTACAGTCTCAGGGAGGCTGGAGTCTGAGTCTATTAACAAAGTAAATTTTTTGTGAATTGGTCAGTTCAGACTGGGTCTGTGTCAATTAGAGAAGATTTATTTTGTGACTGACGTGAGGTCTGCGGTAAATTAGTCCTAACAAAGAGGTCCGAGAATGGGACAAGCCCTGGGTAAGAGTGATGGCGGTGTGCCAGTACAACACATGTGTTATTTTGATCCAGAGGAACGGGAAGGTTACAGACAATTGTCGGCATCATATTATGGGAAAGAGAAGCGGCAAAGAAATGGAAAAAGAGAATTAAGGAATGGAAGGAGGAGGCGCAAAAGAGGTGGGATGCGTCAAGGCACAAGAGTTGGCTGGATAACGCAAGTCGTAGAGGGATAGAGTTACGTACAAAAGAGGATATGTTAAAAGGATGGGATGTGTTACAAGCGGAATGTAATTGGCTCAACGAACTAAAGAAAAGGGCAGAAAGGGTAAAAGGCCATAATAGTAGGGGGCCGGCCAGCAAACAATTGGTTACGCAAAAACTGAAATCCAAACAAAAACCCCGGGGATGCCTTGTCTGGCTTGGCGACCCTGTTTATACAAGAGGGCGATGAGGAACAAAATCAGGAATGGTGTCGACCACCCGCTCCCTATGCCCCTGGCTACACAGCTCAAGGAGCCACAGCCTCCGAACCATACCCCAAGGAACTAGGCAACCCCTCGGGGACGTGGAGCCCCAGACAACGATGAAGATAGTAGTGGATTGTACAAAAGGGTCAGGTTGCACCTCAACAGGTGGGGGACCAGCATTCTGGCAGGCAGATTTGCCACTGCTGCTCGGGTGGTTTTAAACTAAATAGTGGGGGGAGGGTGTTTCAAATAGGATAGTCAAGGATGGAATTAAAGGGAAAGAGAGTATAGGAATAATTAAGAAACACCCCAGACTTAACGGGACAGAAAGCTCACGAAGCAATAGGAGAGAAAGGCCAAGTGTAATAGGAATCGATGTGGAAGCTGAGATGAGCAAAAGATTAAAAGTACTATATATGAATGCGTGAAGTATAAGAAGTAAAGTGGATGAGCTTGAGGCTCAGTTAGAGATTGGTAGGTATGACATTGTGGGGATTACAGAGACCTGACTGCAGAAGGATCAGGACTGAGAACTGAATATTCAGGGTTATACATCCTATAGAAAGGACAGGCAGGTGGGCAGAGGCGGTGGGGTAGCTCTGCTGGTGAGGGATGAAATCCAGTCCCTTGCGAGGGGTGACATTGGGACTGACGATGTAGAGTCACTGTGGATAGAGTTGAGGAAATGTAAAGGTTAGAAGACACTAATGGGAGTTATCTACAGACCCCCAAACCCTGGATATAGGGTGCAAGTTGCAGCAGGAGTTTAAATTGGCATGTGAGAAAGGTAATGTCACTGTGGTGATGGGGGATTTCATTATGCAGGTAGACTGGGAAAATCAGGTTGGTTCTGGACCCCAAGAAAGGGAGTTTGTAGAGTGCCTCCGAGATGGATTCTTAGAGCAGCTTGTAATGGAGCCTACCAGAGAAAAGGCAACTCTGGATTTAGTGTTGTCCAATGAACCAGACTTAATAAGGGAACTCAAGGTAAAGGAGGTAGTGACCATAATATTAGTTTTAATTGCCAATTTGAGAGGGAAAAGGTTAAACCAGGAATGTCAGTATTGCAGTTGAACAAAGGGGACTATGAAGGCATGAGAGAGGAGCTGGCCAAGGTAGACTGGAGAGGGATCCTAGCAGGAATGACAGTGGAACAGCAATGGCAGGAATGTCTGGGCATTATACAGAAGATGCAGGATCATTTTATTCCAAAGAGGAAGAAAGATTCTAAGGGGAGTAAGAGGCAACCGTGGCTGACAAGGGAAGTTAGAGATGGAATAAAACTAAAAGAAAAGATGTATAAGATAGCAAAGAGTAGCAGGAAGCCAGAGGAGTGGGCAACTTTCAAAGGACAACAGAAGATAACAAAAAGGGCAATATGGGTTGAAAAGATGAGGTATGAAGCGAAGCTGGCCAAGAATATAAAGAAGGACAGTAAAGGTTTCCTTAGGTATGTTAAGAGAAAAAGATTAGTAAAGACAAATGTGGGTCCCTTGAAGGCTGACACGGGTGAAATTATTATGGGTAACAAGGAAATGGCAGAAGAGTTGAACAGGTACTTCGGATCTGTCTTCACTAAGAAAGACACAAACAATCTCCCAGATGTACTGGAGGACAGAGGATCTAGGGGGGTAGAGGAATTGAAAGAAATTTGCATTAGGCGAGGAATAGTATTAGGTAGACTAATGGGACTGAAGGATGATAAATCCCCAGGGCCTGATGGTCTGCATCCCAGGGTACTCAAGGAGGTGGCTCAAGAAATCGCGAACGTATTGGTGATCATTTTCCGATGTTCAATAGATTCCTGTGGATTGGAGGGTAGCTAATGTTATCCCACTTTCCAAGATAGGAGCGAGAGAGAAAACGGGGAATTACAGACAGGTTAGCCTGACATCGGTGGTGGGGAAGATGGTGGAGTCAATTATTAAAGAGTAATAACGGTGCATTTGGATAGCGGTAAAAGGATTGGTCCAAGTCAGCATGGATTTATGAAAGGGAAATCATGCTTGACTAATCTTCTGGAATGTTTTGAGGATGTGACAAGTAAAATGGATGAAGGAGAGCTAGTGGATGTCGTGTATCTAGACTTTCAGAAAGCCTTTGATAAGATCCCACACGGGAGGTTGGTGAGCAAAATTAGAGCACATGGTATTGGGGGTAGGGTATTGACATGGATAGAGAATTGGTTGGCAGACAGGAAGCAAAGAGTAGGAATAAACAGGTCCTTTTCAGAATGGCAGGCAGTGGAGAGTGGAATGCCGCAAGGCTTGGTGCTGTGGCCGCAACTATTTACAATATATATTAATGATTTGGATGATGAATCAGAAGTAACACTACCAAGTTTGCAGATGACACAAAGCTGGGTGGTAGTGTGAACTGCAAAGAGGATGTTAGGAGGTTGCAGGGTGATTTGGCCAGGTTGAGTGAGTGGGCAGACGCATGGCAGATGCAGTATAATATAGATATATGTGAGGTTTTCCACTTTGGCAGCAAAAATAAGGAGGCAGATTATAATCTCAATGGTGTCAGATTAGGTAAAGGGGAAGTGCAACGAGACCTTGGTGTCCTTGTTATTGAAAGTAAGCGTGCAGATACAGCAGGCAGGGAAGAAAGCTAATGGCATGTTGGCCTTCATAACGAGAGGATTTAAGTACAGGAACAAAGAAGTCCTTCTGCAGTTGTATAGGGCCCTGGTGAGACCATATCTGGAGTATTGTGTGCAGTTTTGGTCTCTTAATTTGAGGAAGGACGTCCTTGGTATTGAGGCAGTGTAGCATAGGTTCATGAGGTTAATCCCTGGGATGGAGGGACTGTCATATGAGGAAAGATTGGAAAGACCGGGCTTGTATTCACTGGAGTTTAGAAGGATGAGAGGGGATCTTAAAGAGACGTATAAAATTATAAAAGGACTGGACAAGCTAGATGCTGGAAAAATGTTCCCAATGTTGGGGGAGTCCAGAACCAGGGGACACAGTCTAAGAATAAAGGGGAGGCCATTTAAAACTGAGGTGAGAAGAAACTTTTTCACCCAGAGAGTTGTGAATTTGTGGATTCTCTGCCACAGAAGGCAGTGGAGGCCAATTCACTGGATGAAGTTAAAAGAGAGTTAGATGGAGCTCTTGGGGCTAGTGGAATCAAGGGATATGGGGAGAAGGCAGGCACAGGTAACTGATTGTGGATGATCAGCCATGATCACAATGAATGGCGGTGCTGGCTCGAAGGGCCAAGTAGCCTCCTCCTGCACCTATTTTCTTTGTTTCTATGTTTCAATGCTTCAGAGAGTGAAAAATAAGTTGAACGGGCACGTGAAAGAGCCACACAACAAGAGGAAGGAAGAGCGGTAGCTGAAACAGCAGCTGAAAGGGTGAAGATAAATAAGAGAAAGGACAAAGGGAAACAGATGATGCCCATGAGAGCTATGCCAAACCCGTTGGCAGGACAGGCTGGTCAGGAGCCAGTGATGTACGTTTATAACCCATGGAAGCCGCAAGAAATGCTGCTTATCGCCCAGCATGCCCCGGATCATGTAAACGACCCAGCGGGGTTCGTGAATTACATTCGGTCCACTCTGATGATTTATGAAGCGGCAGCAAGGGATGCGTTTGCCCTTATATTGGCCATTCTGAGTCCCACTGAGGGAGCGCGGTGGAAGAACCTTCTCAATGCCCAAACATGGGATCAGCTTCGGAATCTGCACAATACTGAGCCGTTGCGTTTAGTAGTCATGCTCACTGCCCTCACTCATTGCCTGAGACGCACCAACTACATGGGCAAGGTGCTTAAATGTAAACCCCTGCCCAAAGAACAAGCCCATGACTTCTGGGAAAGGTTCACGACGGTGTACCGTACTTATGCCGGCGACGAAGCTTTCAACGCTGCTCACCCGTCCCCTCTGTTTAATGTGATATTGATGCAGTGCCTTCCTCTCCGAATAGAAGCGCTAATAAAGACCAACCTGAATTGGCCCGAAAACAGCATCGATGGACAACGACGAGCGGTGTTCACATTCTGGGATGGTGGAAAGGTAGCAGACTCATGCGGCCTCGCTAAAGTTAAGCATGAGTTCCCTCTACGACCAAGGGACGGAGATGAAAATGGACCAGCCTATGGTACGATGATGCCTGTCAGGCTGGGCAAATATCAGAGACCCCAGAGGGAAAGGGAAGACCACAGGTCACCCCGACGGCCGCCAGATTATCGCCCAGTGAAACCCGCCGGTGATGCCGCGGCCAAGCGCCGCCAGGGTCAGGAGGGCAAGTGCTACTTGTGTGGAGTCTTCGGATATTGGGCCCGAGACTGCCCAACTAGAAATGGAGATGACCGTGATGAAGGGGGATACCAGCTAACCACGCACCCCTGGTACCGCCAATAACCCCTTCCACCAGTGACCCGAGAAGTTGGCAGTGGAGCAAATGCTCCCCCTGGTGGCAGGACCAGGAGAAGAGACGACAGTTCACCTGACAATAAAAGGGGGCACGGATTCCATTTTTGTGAATCTGTGGAATTCTCTGACTCAGAAGGCAGTGGAGGCCAATTCTCTGGATGCTTTCAAGAGAGAGTTAGATAGAGCTCAATGATAGCGGAGTCAGGGGGTATGGGGAGAGGGCAGGAACGGGGTACTGATTGTGGATGATCAGCCATAATCACATTGAAAAGTGGTGCTGGCTCGAAGGGCCGAATGGCCTACTCCTGCACCTATTGTCCATTGCCTATTGAGTACTGAGGCAGAGCACGTTACGATGAGGGGTGTGTACAACATCATTGGCCAGAAACCAAAGTGCCGGTGCCAGAACCGGTTTGGTTGGCTTCCCCCTAAGAGGTCGGGCGCACTCATTGCACCCCAGTTACAATCACCCTTAGACCCGACGTGGCACTGCCCTCGATTCTGCAGTACCCGCTAAAACCTGAGCCAAAAGGAGGGATCCAGCAACTCGTTACGTGCCTCCTGCAACAGGGCAATCTGGTTCCGTCAGTCCCCATGCAACGCTCCAATATTGTAGACAATAGACAATAGCCCTTCGACCCAGCACTGCCATTCAATGTGATCATGGCTGATCATCCACAATCAGTACCCCGTTCCTGCCTTCTCCTCATATCCCTTGACTCCGCTATCATTAAGAGCTCTATCCAGCTCTCTCTTGAATGCATTCAGAGAATTGGCCTCCACTGCCTTCTGAGGCAGAGAATTCCACAGATTTACAACTCTCTGACTTACAACAGCTTGTACTGGAGCCTACCAGGGAGAAGGCAATTCTGGATTTAGTGTTGTGTAATGATCCTGATCTGATAAGGGGACTAGAGGTAAAAGAGCCATTAGGAGGCAGTGATCACAACATGATAAGTTTTACTCTGCAAATGGAAAGGCAGAAGGGAAAATCGGAAGTGTCGGTATTACAGTATAGCAAAGGGGATTACAGAGGCATGAGGCGGGAGCTGGCCAAAATTGATTGGAAGGAGGCCCTAGCAGGGAAGACGGTAGAACAGCAATGGCAGGTATTCCTGGGAATAATGCAGAGGTTGCAGGATCAATTTATTCCAAAGAGGTGGAAAGACTCTAAGGGGAGTAAGAGACACCTGTGGCTGACAAGGGAAGTCAGGGACAGCATAAAAATTAAGGAGAGGAAGTATAACATAGCAAAGAAGAGTGGGAAGACAGAGGATTGGGACTCTTTTAAAGAGCAACAAAAGTTAACTAAAAAGGCAATACGAGGAGAAAAGATGAGGTACGAGGGTAAACTAGCCAATAATATAAAGGAGGATAGCAAAAGTTTTTTTAGGTACGTGAAGAGGAAAAAAATAGTCAAGGCAAATGTGGGTCCCTTGAAGACAGAAGCAGGGGAATTTATTATGGGGAACAAAGAAATGGCAGACGAGTTAAACCGTTACTTTGGATCTGTCTTCACTGAGGAAGATACACACAATCTCCCAAATGTTCTAGGGGCTGGAGAACCTAGGGTGATGGAGGAACTGAAGGAAATCCACATTAGGCAGGAAATGGTTTTGGGTAGACTGATGGGACTGAAGGCTGATAAATCCCCAGGGCCTGATGGTCTGCATCCCAGAGTACTTAAGGAGGTGGCTCTAGAAATAGTGGAAGCATTGGAGATCATTTTTCAATGTTCTATAGATTCAGGATCAGTTCCTGTGGATTGGAGGATAGCAAATGTTATCCCACTTTTTAAGAAAGGAGGGAGAGAGAAAACGGGTAATTATAGACCAGTTAGTCTGACATCAGTGGTGGGGAAAATGCTGGAGTCAATTATAAAAGACGAAATTGCTGAGCATTTGGATAGCAGTAACGGGATCGTTCCGAGTCAGCATGGATTTACGAAGGGGAAATCATGCTTGACAAATCTACTGGAATTTTTTGAGGATGTAACTAGGAAAATTGACAAGGGAGAGTCAGTGGATGTGGTGTACCTCGACTTTCAGAAAGCCTTCGACAAGGTCCCACATAGGAGATTAGTGGGCAAAATTAGGGCACATGGTATTGGGGGTAGGGTACTGACATGGATAGAAAATTGGTTAACAGACAGAAAGCAAAGAGTGGGGATAAATGGGTCCCTTTCGGAATGGCAGGTAGTGACCAGTGGGGTACCGCAAGGTTCGGTGCTGGGACCCCAGCTATTTACGATATACATTAATGACTTAGACGGAGGGATTAAAAGTACCATTAGCAAATTTGCAGATGATACTAAGTTGGGGGGTAGTGTGAATTGTGAGGAAGATGCAATAAGGCTGCAGGGTGACCTGGACAGGTTGTGTGAGTGGGCGGATACATGGCAGATGCAGTTTAATGTAGATAAGTGTGAGGTTATTCACTTTGGAAGTAAGAATAGAAAGGCAGATTATTATCTGAATGGTGTCAAGTTAGGAGGAGGGGGAGTTCAACGAGATCTGGGTGTCCTAGTGCATCAGTCAATGAAAGGAAGCATGCAGGTTCAGCAGGCAGTGAAGAAAGCCAATGGAATGTTGGCCTTCGTAACAAGAGGAGTTGAGTATAGGAGCAAAGAGGTCCTTCTACAGTTGTACCGGGCCCTGGTGAGACCGCACCTGGAGTACTGTGTGCAGTTTTGGTCTCCAAATTTGAGGAAGGATATTCTTGCTATGGAGGGCGTGCAGCGTAGGTTCACTAGATTAATTCCCGGAATGGCGGGACTGTCGTATGTTGAAAGGCTGGAGCGATTGGGCTTGTATACACTGGAATTTAGAAGGATGAGGGGGGATCTTATTGAAACATATAAGATAATTAGGGGATTGGACACATTAGAGGCAGATAACATGTTCCCAATGTTGGGGGAGTCCAGAACAAGGGGCCACAGTTTGAGAATAAGGGGTAGGCCATTTAGAACGGAGATGAGGAAGAACTTTTTCAGTCAGAGGGTGGTGAAGGTGTGGAATTCTCTGCCTCAGAAGGCAGTGGAGGCCAGTTCGTTGGATGCTTTCAAGAGAGAGCTGGATAGAGCTCTTAAGGATAGCGGAGTGAGGGGGTATGGGGAGAAGGCAGGAACGGGGTACTGATTGGTAGTGATCAGCCATGATCGCATTGAATGGCGGTGCTGGCTCGAAGGGCTGAATGGCCTACTCCTGCACCTATTGTCTATTGTCTATTGTCTATTGACTGAAAAGGTTTTTCCTCATCTCTGTTCTAAATGGCCTTATTCTTAAACTGTGGCCCCTGGTTCTGGACTCCCCCAACATTGGGAACATGTTTCCTGCCTCTAACGTGTCCAATCCCTTAATAATCTTATATATTTCAATAAGATCCCCTCTCATCCTTCTAAATTCCAGCGTATACAAGCCTAGTCGCTCCAGTCTTTCAACATACGACAGTCCCGCCATTCCGGGAATTAACCTAGTGAATCTACGCAGGTAAAATATTCCCCGTTCCAAAACCAGGACGCAGCAAATGGCACCTGGTTCAGGATTTGAGGGCCATCAATGCGATTGTTGCCCCTATGCATGCACTCGTATCCAACCCCGCCACCAATTTGAGCCAGGTACCAGTGAACGCCACTGTCTTCACTGTCGTCGATCTACAACATGCCTTTTTCGCCGTTCCCTTACATTGGGATAGCCAGTATCTATTTGCATTTACTTATGATGGCTAGCATTATACTTGGACATGGTTGCCTCAGGGCTACATCCACTCACATGGACAATAGGTGCAGGAGGAGGCCATATGGTCCTTCGAGCCATTCATTGTGATCATGGCTGATCATCTACAATCAGTAACCTGTGCCTGCCTTCTCCCCATCTCCCCCTATCCCTTGATTCCATTAGCCCCTAGAGCTCTATCTAACTCTCTTTTAAATTAATCCAGTGAATTGGCCTCCACTGCCTTCTGTGGCAGAGAATCCCACAAATTCACAACTCTCTGGGTGGAAAAGTTTTTTCTCACCTCAGTTTTAAATGGCCTCCCCTTTATTCTTAGTCTGTGGTCTCTGGTTCTGAACTCCCCCAACATTGGGAACATTTTGCTTGTCTAGTCCTTTTATAATTTTATACGTCTCTATAAGATCCCCTCCCATCCTTCTAAATTCCAGTGAATACAAGCCCAGTCTTTCCAATCTGTTGTCATATGACAGTCCCTCCATCCCGGGGATTAACCTGGTGAACCTACGCTGCACTGCCTCAATAGCAAGGACGTCCTTCCTCAAATTATATTCACCTACTATATTCTGCTCGGTATTTGGAAGACAGCTTCAGACATTGCAGCTGCCCTATGGCTCCACGGTAATACAACATGTTGATGATCTTCACCTTGCTAGCACTGGACCAAAGGAGAATACTGAGAATACCGATGAGCTTCTGAAGGCCCTCCACTGCTGGGGTTATTTTCTACCAAAGAGAAAGGTTGTTCTTGGGCAGGCGCAGGTAAAATTTCTAGGTATACTACTCAGTGCTGCGGACAAAGCACTGACACCCTCTCGAGTGGATCCCATTGTGAACCATATCAGCCCGACCACTCCTAAACAAATGCGTGCCTTTCTGGGGGTGGTTAACTTCTGCCGACAATGGATGTTGCGGTCTACACTAAACTATTCTCGCCTCCGCCAAGGCGCCACAGCATTTCGTCCTTGCAGCCCAGCAGGAAGAATCATTTCGTAATTTGAAGACGACGCTAGCCACTGCCCCTGCCATCGGACGCCCACTGTATGATCACCCCTTTCAGCTTTACACCGATCAGCCAAAACATTATGACCACTGACAGGCAAAATGAATAACATTGGTTATCTTGTTACAATGGCACCTGTCAAGGGGTGGGATATATTAGGCAGCAAGTGAACAGTCAGTTCTTGAAGTTGATGTGTTGGATGCAGGAGAAATGGGCAGGAGTAAAGACCTGAGTGACTTTGACATGGGCCAAATTGTTATGGCCAGACGACTGGGTCAGAGCATCTGTGAAACGGCAAGGCTTGTGGGGTGCTCCCGGTCAGCAGTGGTGAGTACCTACCGACAGTGGTCCGAGGAGGGACAAACCACAAACCGACGACAGACAGGGTGTTGGGCGCCCAAGGCTCATCGATGCACGAGGGCAACGAAGGCTATCCCGTCTGGTCCGAACCGACAGAAGGTCGACTGTGGCACAAGTCACAGAAAATGTTAATGATGGTCACGGGAGGAATGTGTCACAATACACAGTGCATCGCACCCTGCTGTGTATGGGGCTGCACACGGAGGCCCAACAGCATATTAGACAGGTGGGCATAATGTTTTGGCTCATCGGTGTATGTCACTATAATCCAAGACTGTGCCTCAGCAGCAGTACTCACTCAGTACCACGGTGATGTACGCAATCCGGTTGCTTATTATTCAGCACGCTTGGACTCTGTGGCCCGAGGCTACCAACTTGCACCAAGATTCTCCCAGGACTGCACGCGGCCGTCAGCGCAGCAGCCAATATCACGCTTCACCAGCCTGTAGCGGTGTACACCACTCACTGTATCGCCTCCCTCCTGAATGCAGGCCAGACCCGGCATTTGACACAGGCCCGTCTAGGACGCTATGAGGTGACCCTTTTGTGTAACCCCTACCTTATCTTTCACCACTGCATGACGATTAACCCTTCTGCTTTTATCACTGACCCGTCTGAGTGTTGCGCCACTCCGATGCATGATTGTGTGGAACTCAATGATAGAATGACCACAGCTTGCCCTGATTTAAAGGATGCTTCCCTTGCGCAAGCAGACCACACTTGGTTTGTGGATGGATCATCCCTCGACATCGCACTTCCTGATACGCCATCGTGGATGACAATTGCACTGCTATAGAGACGGCCAGATTTCAGAGCCCACTCTCCGCCCAACAGACTGAATTGTTCGCACTCACCCGTGCCTGTATGCGAGGCAAGGACCAGTCCTTGAACATTGACACCGACTCACGTTATGCTTTCGGTGTCGCCCATGAGGTTGGAGCCCTCTGGCAACATCGTAGGTTCCTAAACGTCCGCTGGGACACGGATTAAGAACGCCACATTTGTGACTAATCTGCCGCAGGCACTTTCTCTTCCAAAACATTTAGCCATCATCAAATGCACTGCCCACACGCAAGGCCGTGGTAAGGTCTCACAGGGGAAAGCTCGTTCCGATGTTGCTGCACGGACGGCAGCTTACAAGTCCTGCACCATGGTCCCCGCAGAGCCACAGATTCTAGTAAGCAGAACGGCCTTGCCAGACATGGGTGATACGAAGTTGATGCAGGGGGACGCCTCTGCCGCGCCACGCAATCTTTGGAAAGGAGAGTGCTGCGCCATTGACTCCTTAACGGGGTTCTGGCTCACCCCTCTCGGACAAGTTTGTGTACCTGATGTCGTTTTCGCCTGTTCTCTTGACCTATATACACTCCCTTACTCACGCGGGTAAGGAGGGAATGGTAAGAATGGCTAAGGAAACTTGGTGGCACCCCAAAATTCGCCAAGAGGCCTCTAGACAAACCTCTGAATGTGAAATTTGCAAAATAAATAATCCTGGCAAGACAGTAGAATGCCCAAAAGGGGTTACACCAATGCCAGGCCGACCCTTTGTGTTGATTTTATTGAGTTACCACAGGCACACTGTTATAAATATTGTTTAGTAGTTGTAGTTCTGTTCAGTCGGTGGATTGAAGCCTTGCCAACTACCAATGCCAAGGCCGAAACTACGATAACGCCTTTGCTGAAACTCGGCAGAGCTGGATCAAGGTTCTGCCTCTGGCCCTCTTTGAAATGAGGATCAACCCACACGGGACTACCAAACTAACCCCTGCCGAAATAGTATAGGGTCGTCCACTATGCACCCCGTGGGGGGCGGCAAAGAATGTGGAGGTCAATTTTGATCTACATGCTCTCAGTGATGATTTGATCACATACGCACAGCAACTAACCAATGCCTTGTCAGTTTTGCATTCCCAGGTACGAGACACAGAAACCACTAGCACGGAAGCCGTCCATATCAAAGATAGAAGAGGAACAAGATGGACCACTCCGTTGAAACCGCCTATACTGAAGTGTAGTACACAAAGGAGCCATTTTAGTAGGCAAAACTCGCTATTTGCTATGCCTCTCACAGTGTAATCAGTGTTTTGGGGAACAGTTTGTGTGATGATACCATTAAAATTCAGAATATATCTCATCTATCAATTCACAGATTTTAGTTATTTTTCTTTTTAAATGTTTCTGCAAGTTTCTGCCGACTAAAATGGCGCCGTGACGTACTACGGTTTTTGGGGTCGAGTGCTCCTCTAGTATCTTTGGTCCATACTGCCAGGAGACTACGTGCTAATAAGAAATTGAGATCGGAAGAAACTCGGACCACGGTGGAAGGGGCCACACCAGGTCCTCCTGACAACACCCACTGCGGTCAAGGTTGAAGATAACCCATGCTGGATACACCTGACTGACTCCAAGCGCAACGGAAAGCCAAGAGAAAAAAACGGGACTGTTGATCCTTCTTGTTGTCCTGGGACTGGCCCGGATGTGCTGGACCCGGGGAGATAATGAATATCTATCCATGAGCTATGAATTCGCTCATCGCAGTAGTGTGAGTGCTTGCTGGATATGCACCCATGTCCCTCATAACAGTGAGGGGGGAATACCCTTGACGGCCATCCCTTCTAACAGAACTGAGGACTTGGCAGCTTCCCGTTTATCAAACCAGACCCAGACTAATGGGTGCTATAAAATGGATAGGATGCAGAGTCTGGAATCGGTCTTTAAGGGATGGTACGTTCCCCAGTTCAAATCAGGATGGAAAGCGACAGAAACTAGAGCCCGGAAAATTCCACGGCTGTGACTGACTACCCCCCCTACCCATATAGAAAGGCTAATGCCATCTGCTATTGTAATAACAAAGGGAGCGGGGTGTTTCTGGGAAACAGCTCCTGTGACACCTTGGGTATGTTTGATCCTCCTAGACCTCGTAATGGGACTTATTTGGTGTGTGGTTCGTGGGCTTAACCTTGGTTACCAGGAATGCCACCTGGTGACATGGGATCGTGGGAAAGGCCCAAGCCATGGCGAGGGTGTTGTTATCCCCACATGCGTATGGTGCCACAGCTGACTGAGTTATCCTTCCTCTTACGGTCCACACGAGGCATGTCTGAATCTGAACAGTTTTGGGTGATTGCTTTCCCCTTCTGTGGGACAGGCCCACGCCTCACGAGAACTAATCAACATGGCCTTGGTCATGGAGAAATTGGCTAATGAAACCGCAGATGCCTTTATGGACACCCAAATGGCCTTGGCTTCCATTACGGCAGAGATGGTTGCAAAATCAGACGACACTGGATTTTATTCTGGCCGAAAAAGGAGGGACCTGTGCCATAATAGGATGAGAATGTTGTACTGATGTTCCCGACAAGTCCTCTAATATTACCAACCGAGCTGCCCGCATATCTCAGGAGGTCAACAAAATTAGAAAGATTGGAAGCCAGATGCATGGCTATAATGGCGGGGGTGGCTGGTTCGGAGGTCTCTGGGGGTCCATAGTGCATTACGGCTTAATTTTTCTACTAATAATTGCTTTGATATTTGTAATACAATGTATCCAACCACTTTGTGCTTCACAGGGGCTTTGATTGTTATCATGTTATGATAAAAGGAGGGAATGTAAAGGGTTAATGGTGAAATATATATATAGCATAACTGAATTACATGCTGCAGAAACTTGCTTTGCTTCTACCACTTCAAATGCACTTTCTCATCCAATTGCCTTGAATAGGTTCAACAATTGGTTATCAACATCCTTCTACAGTGATGAATTCACAACTTTTACATACATAATGCAGAAATCTATATACTAAAACTTTCATTTGTTTGTTTGTTCCTGAACTACAGCCAAAACGGTACACGATAGTACGACAATTTTAGGCCCACCTTACTCACCGTCGTCACTTTGGTGCTAATGGCAGACGTTTCATTGAAATTGGTGTAATATTTTTAAAGTTATTCAAGATTTAAATCTATCTCCTAGCAATATTTTTAAAGTTTAAATCTATCTCCTAGCAAGGGAGGGATGGGGTGGAGGGAGGGGGAAGGGAGGGAGGGGGTTGGAGGGAGAGGGAGGGGGAGGGGAGGGGAGGGAGGGTGGGGGGAGGAAGGGAGGGGGGTAGGAGAGGGTGCTGCACCAATGCAGGAGAGGTTTGGGCCCAACGGGTCCACTTGGTCTAGTTGTTTCTAAATATCCAACTCCTTAAACTACAGCTAGGCACTATAGTTCTAAGAGCCAAGTGAAACATCATAACTTTCAAGCCCTTACAGAATCTCATGTGCCAAAATAACATTCGCTCTCATTTTATTAAAACTCAAGAAAATATTAGCTAACTCTACTCAACATATTCAATAGATAACCATTTTACTCCAGGGATAAATCTATTGTATCTTAGTTACACAACCTCTCAGGCATCGAAATAGTAATCCAAATCGATATGTGGTACTTCATGTGGTACTAACAAAGTCCTGACCGGTTGCAGCAGCAATTGCCTACTATACCCAAAAGCTAATATACCAACACCAATTTCCATCCTGCACTCAAATTCACTTGGACCATCTCCGACGCCTCCATCTCCTTTCTTGATCTCAGTCTCCATCACAGAAGATAGACTATCGCCTGACATCTATTACAAACCCACTGACTCCCACCAATATCTCGACTACGCTTCTTCCCACCCTGTTTCCTGCAAAGACTCTACCCCCTACTCCCAATCCCTCCGTCTACGCCGCATCTGCGCCCAAGATGAGGTGTTCCATACCAGGACATCCGATATGTCCTCATTCTTTAGGGATCGGGGGTTCCCCTCTCCCATCATAGATGAGGCCCTCACTCGTGTCTCCTCAGTACCCCGCAGCTCCGCCCTTGCTCCCCCTCCCCCTAGTCACAACAGACAGAGTCCCCCTAGTCTTCACCTTCCACCCCATCAGCCGTCACATACAACACACAATTCTCTGACATTTCCGCCCCCTCCAACGGGATCCCACCACTAGCCACATCTTCCCATCTCCACCCCTTTCCGCCTTCCGCAGAGACCATTCCCTCTGCAACTCCCTGGTTAACTCATCCCTTCCCACCCAAACCACCCCCTCCCCAGGTACCTTTCCCTGCAACTGCAGAAGATGCAACACCTGTCCCTATACCTCCTCCCTCGACTCTGTCCAGGGACCCAACAGTCCTTTCAGGTTCACTTGCACCTCCTCCAACCTCATCTACTGTATCCGTTGTTCAAGATGCGAACTCTTATACATCAGCGAGATCATAGACTGCCGATCGTTTCGCTGAACACCTTCGCTCAGGTGATCACCGCCTGAACCAACCTGATCTCCCGGTTGCTGGACACTTTAATTCTCCTTCCCATTCCCACACTACCTTTCTGGCCTGGGTCTCCTCCATTGTCAGAGTTAGGCTAAACGTATTTTGTAGGAACAGCATCTCATATTTCGCTTGGGCAGCTTACAGCCCAGTGAGTGGTATGAATATAGATTTCTCTCACTTCAGGTAGCCCCGGCATTCCCTCTCTTTCTCTCCATCCCTCCCCCACCCAAGTCACACCAGCTTCTCATTTTCACCCAACTAACAGCTAACAATGGCTGTTTCCTTTATCAACGTTACTTTTTTGCAGTTCTTTATCTCTCTACATTATCGTCTGTATCTCTCATTTCCCTTTTCCCTAATTAGTCGGAATAGGGTCTCGACCCGAAACGTCACCCGTTCCTTCTCTGGTTCTGGTTGATTACTGCGCAAACACCTCATAAGTGGTTATCTCTCCAGAGATGCTGTCTGTCCCGCTGAGTTACTCCAGCTTTTTGTGCATACCTTTCTAAATACTTGCTCTGGTACTATAATAGGACCTTATGATTAATTTCCAAGGACATGTCTGGACCATATTCAATAGTTGCTTTTAAATTTTAAAACATTTCTGTTTGGCTACATGACCTGAGCATACTTTTGATACATCGTTGTATCAGCTGTTTTTGCCCATTGTTTGTTGACTATCAGATGTTTTGTTAGTAGCTCCACCTTGGCCATTGGCCTGAGCAGTTGTACCAGAGACCTTGCAAACACCACAGTGATAGCGAGTTTGTGACAATGCTACTTGGGCAGGACCAGAGCAACAATGAAATGTGAGGTTGATGGTGGATAACTATCTCTAGGTTGAGTGGCAATGATGGGCAGCAATGGATTTGTTAGATTTCATTGTCTATCACCTTTCAGCTATTTGCCTACAGTGAGCGGAAATGTTCCTGAAGGTGAATGAGACGATAAGGTACTGGAGAGGATGCATAATGGAGTGATGTGACCATATGAGAAAATAGTTGCTGGTAACGGAGTCTGAGATATATTAGACATTGGACTCTTATATGATATGATCCATCTTTATTTATCCCAGGAGGAAAATTGGTCTGCCAACAGTCATAAAACACAACGAGATACACAAAATTAAAGTGACGAATGGAAAGTCCAGGATTTGGGATGTGCAAAGATTGGGGAGGGGGGGTGTGGGGGGAGACCCCATGACAGAATGGGGAGGAATTGTACATTTGATAGTCACAGGGGAAAAGGATCTCCTGTGGAAGACACAAAATGCTGGAGTAACCCAGCGGGACAGGCAGAGTTTCTGGAGAGGATTCGCCTGGGCAGTTTGCAGCCCAGTGGTATGAACATCGACTTCTCCAACTTTAGATAGTTCCTCTGTCCCTCCCTTCCCCTCCTCCTTCCCAGATCTCCCTCTATCTTCCTGTCTCCACCTATATCCTTCCTTTGTCCCGCCCCCCTGACATCAGTCTGAAGAAGGGTCTCGACCCGAAACGTCACCCATTCCTTCTCTCCCGAGATGCTGCCTGACCTGCTGAGTTACTCCAGCATTTTGTGAATAAATCGATTTGTACCAGCATCTGCAGTTATTTTCTTATTCTGGAGATAAGGAATGCGTGACGTTTCGGGTCGAGACCCTTCTTCCGACTGATGTCAGGGGAGGGGGCGGGACAAATATAGGATGTAGTCGGAGACGGGAGGACTAGTGGGAGAACTGGGAAGGGGGAGGGGATAGAGAGGGAAAGCAGGGACTACCTGGTTAGAGAAGTCAATGTTCATACCGCTGGGGTGTAAACTGCCCAAGCGAAATGCTGTTCCTCCAATTTGTGCTGGGCCTCACTGACAATGGAGGAGGCCCAGGACAGAAAGGTCAGATTGGGAATGGGAGGAGGAGTTGAAGTGCTGAGCCACCGGGAGATCAGGTTGGTTGAGACGGACTGAGCGGAGGTGTGCAGTGAAACGATCGCCGAGCCTGCACTTGGTCTCGCCGATGTAGAGAAGTTGACATCTGGAACAGCGGATACAGTAGATGAGGTTGGAAGAGGTACAGGAGGAGGAGGAGGTACTCTGCCTCACCTGGAAAGACTGTTTGGGTCCTTGGATGGAGTCGAGGGGGGAGGTAAAAGGACAGGTGTTGCATCTCCTGCGGTTGCTGGGGAAAGTACCTGGGGAAGGGGTGGTTTGGGTGGGAAGGGACGAGTGGACCAGGGAGTTACGGAGGGAACGGTCTCTGCGGAAAGCAGAAAGGGGAGGAGATGGGAAGATGTGGCCAGTAGTGGGATCCCGTTGGAGGTGACAGAAATGTTGGAGGATAATTTGTTGGGTACACTGGCTGATGGGCTGGAAGGTGAGGACAACAGGGACTCTATCCTTGTTACGAATGGAGTGAGGGGGAGCAAGAGCGGAGCTGCGGGATATTAGAGGAGACCCTAGTGAGAGCCTCATCTATAATCGAAGAGGGGAAGCCCTGTTTCCTAAAGAATGAGGACATCTCTGATGCCCTAATGTGAAACACCTCATCCTGGGCACAGATGCAGCATAGACGGAGGAATTGGGAGTAGGGAATAGACTTTTTACAGGAGACAGGGTGTGAAGAAGTGTAGTCAAGATAGCTGTGGGAGTCAGTGGGTTTGTAGTAGATGTCGGTCACTAGTCTGTCTCCTGTGATGGAGATGGTGAGATCCAGAAACGGTAGGGAGATGTCGGAGATAGTTCAAGTATATTTAAGAGCAGGATGGAAAATAGTGATGGAAAGTCCAGGATTTGGGATGTGCAAAGATTGGGGAGGGGGGTGTGTGGGGGAGAGGGGGAGTCAGTCTACCCCACGACAGAAGGGGGAGGAGTTGTACAGATTGATAGCTGCAGGGAAAAAGGATCTCCTGTGGCGTTCTGTATTGCACCTTGGTGGAACCAGTCTGTTGCTCCAAGGTACTTGTACTCCTTGGTAAACTGCACATCCACACCCTTGATGGCAACAGGGGACTGGGGTGTTCCACTCCTCCCAAAATCCATCACTAAATCCTTCATCTTGTTGAGCTGCAGGTGATTCAGCCCACACCACTCAACAAAGTAGTTGACTACACCTCTATTCAGCTAGAATACATCGGCGAGACCAAACGTAGACTGGGCAATCGTTTCCCTGAACACCTTTGTTCCGTCCACGTGGATCCACTCGATCTCCCGGTTGTCAAACACATTAATTTCCCGTCCCATTCCCACACAGACCTTTCTGTCCGCGGCCTCCTCCATTGTCAGAGTGATGCCAAATGCAAATTGGAGGAACAGCATCTCATATTTCGCTTACAACCCGGTGGTATTGATTTCTTTAACTTCAAATAACCCTTGCATCCCCTCTCTCTCCATCCCTCCCCCACCCAAGTCGCACCAGCTTCAAAGTCGTCTTGTTGAGTCTCATTGTGTGTACTTGGTTTTCACCTAGCCCACAGCTTACATTTTTGCTTATCTTTCATTTATCTATCTATATACTACTAAAACTCAGATCTTGTGTTATATATATATATAACACTGATGTCGGCTGAATACGGCAATTCCGGCAAAACGGTGAACCGTAGCGCCACGATTTTTGTACCGCCTTAATCAGCATGCGGTTCGCTGCTGGAAAATGATATTTTTATTTAATTCGGACGCATATTTTTTAAGTTACAGAGGTTTAAAAGTGCTGCCCCCCCCTGATTTATCGAAGTTTTGACAGAAGGGGGGCGCTGCGGTGCGGATTGTGATGTCACAATGCCCCTGTGAGATGGACTCGAGCTGACCCCCCTTCCCCCCCCCCCAGCGGTATTCAGCGTGTGACGTCACAATGCCCCTGTGCTACATTGTTGCGAAGAGCTGTCAAGTCAAGTCCATTTTATTTGTATAGCACATTTAAAAACAACCCACGTTGACCAAAGTGCTGTACATCTGATTAGGTACTAAGGAAAAAATGAAACATACAGTGGCACGCAAACAGTTCACAGCGCCTCCTCAATGAGCCTCAAACGCTAGGGAGTAGAAATAGGTTTTGAGCCTGGACTTAAAGGAGTCGATGGAGGGGGCAGTTCTGATGGGGAGAGGGATGCTCTTTCCACCCTCCCCCTCTCTCCCTCCCCCCTCCCCCCTTTCCCCCCTCCCCCCCTTTCCGCCCTCCCCTTCCACCCTCCCCTCCCCTCCCCCCTCCCTCCCCCTTCCCTCCCCCCACTCCCCTTCCCCCTTCCCCCTCCCCTCCTCCCTCCACACCTCCCTCCTCCCCCCCTCCCCCTTCCCTCCCTCCCCTTCTCCCGGTTACAATGTAAACCCTACGAGGACGGGCACAATGGGGAAAGAGGGGTACTGGGAAAAGGGAGGTCCCCCTCCCTCGCCCTTCCCCTCCCCCCTCCCTCCCCTCCCCCTCTCTCCCTCCCCCTCCCCCTCTCTCCCTCCCCCCTTCCCCCCCTCCCCTTCCCCCCCTCCCCTCCCCTACCCCCCTCCCCCTCCCCTCCTCCCTCCACACCTCTCTCTCTCCCCCTTCCCTCCCTCCCCTCCTCCCGGTTACAATGGAAACCCTACGAGGACGGGCCCAACGGGCACACTTGAGATGGGTGCTACAGTGAGAAGCACTATGTGACCGCGAATGTTTCAAAACAAGCACTTAAAAAGCACTTATCTCTTTTTAAAGTATATTTTTTTATTGCAAGTCACTTAACATACACAGATCAGCATTGGGCCCATATGCTCGTGGCCACCGGGGCAAGTGTTTCGAAAAAAGCACTGAGAGTGTGTATGGGGAGAGAGAGAATGGGGGGGGGGTCTGTGAATGGGGACTGGGGACAACAGGGGTCGTTGCGGAGGGGGCTTGGTGGTGGGGGAAAGAGGGGTACTAGGAAAAGGGGAGGTCCCACTTCCCCATCAACCCCTTCCTCCCCCCTCCTTCCCACCTCCATCCCACTCCCTCCCCCCTCCCTCCCCCCTCAATCCCAACCTCCATCACCACTCAGCCCCTAACTCCCCCTCCCTCCTCCCTCCATCCCCCACCCTCCCCCTCCCCACTCCCTCCCCCCTCCCTCCACCATTCCATCCCTCTCCCCCTCCCCCCCTCCTTCCACCATCCCTCCACCCCTCCCGGTTACAATGGAAACCCTACAGGGACGGGCCCAACGGGGAAAGAGGGGTACTGGAAAAGGGGAGATCCCCCTCCCTCCCCCCTTCCCCCTCCCTCCCCCCTCACCCCTACCCCCCCTCCCCTCTCCCCCTCCCTCCCCCTACCCCTTCACTCCCCCCTTCCCCCTCCCCTCCCTCCCCCCTCCTCCCTCCCTCCCCCTTCCCTCCCTCCCCTCCTCCCGGTTACAAGGAAACCCTACGAGGACGGGCCCAACGGGGAAAGAGGGGTACTGGGAAAAAGGGGAGATCCCCCTCCCTCCCTCCCCCCTCACTCCCCCTTACCTCCCCCTACCCCCCTCCTCCCCTCTCCCTCCCTCCTCCCCCCTTCCCCCCTCCCCTCCCCCTCCCCTCCCCTCCTCCCTCCACACCTCCCTCCTCCCTCCCTCCCCCTCCCCTCCCTCCCCTCCTCCGGTTACAATGGAAACCATACGAGCACGGGCCCAATGGGAAAGAGGGGTACTGGGAAAAGGGGAGGTCCCCCTCCCTCCCCCCTCACTCCCTTCTCCCTCCCCCCTCCCTCCCCCTCCCCTTCCCCCTCCTCCCCTTCCCCCCTCCCCTCCCTCCCCCTCCCCCCTACCCCTTCCCTCCCCTCTCCCTCCCTCCCTTCCCCCCTCCCCTCCCCCCTCCCTCCCCCTCCCCTCCCCCCTCCACACCTCCCTACTCCTCCCTCCCCCTTCCCTACCCCACTCCCCTCCCGGTTACAATGGAAACCCTACGAGGACGGGCCCAACGGGCACACTTGTTCTAGTATACTACTAAAACTCAGATGTTGTGTATATATATATATATAACACTGATGTCGGCTGAATACGGCAATTCCGGCAAAACGGTGAACCGTAGCGCACGATTTTTGTACCGCCTTAATCAGCATGCGGTTCGCTGCTTGGAAATGATATTTTTATTTAATTCGGACGCATATTTTTTAAGTTACAGAGGTTTAAAAGTGCTGCCCCCCCTGATTTATCGAAGTTTTGACAGAAGGGGGGCGCTGCGGTGCGGATTGTGATGTCACAATGCCCTGTGAGATGAACTCGAGCTGACCCCCTTCCCCCCCCCAAGCGGTATTCAGCGTGTGACGTCACAATGCCCCTGTGCTACATTGTTGCGAAGAGCTGTCAAGTCAAGTCCATTTTATTTGTATAGCACATTTAAAAACAACCCACGTTGACCAAAGTGCTGTACATCTGATTAGGTACTAAGGAAAAAAATGAAACATACAGTGGCACGCAAACAGTTCACAGCGCCTCCTCAATGAGCCTCAAACGCTAGGAGTAGAAATAGGTTTTGAGCCTGGACTTAAAGGAGTCGATGGAGGGGCAGTTCTGATGGGGAGAGGGATGCTCTTTCCACCCTCCCCTCTTCCCTCCCCCTCCCCCCTCCCCCCTCCCCCCCTTTCCCCCCCCTCCCCCCCTTTCCGCCCTCCCCTTCCCCTCCTCCCTCCTCCCTCCCTCCCCCTTCCTCCCTCCCCTCCTCCCGGTTACAATGGAATCCCTACGAGGACGGGCCCAACGGGGAAAGTGGGGTACTGGGAAAAGGGGAGAGCCCCCTCCCACCCCCCTTCCCCCTCCCTCCCCCCTCCCTCCCCCTCCCCCTACCCCCCCTCCCCTCTCCCCTCCCACCCCCCTACCCCCTCACTCCCCCCTTCCCCCTCCCCTCCCCCCCTCCCTCCCCCTCCCCACCTCCCTCTCCCTCCCTCCCCCTTCCCTCCCTCCCCTCCTCCCGGTTACAATGGAAACCCTACGAGGACGGGCCCAATGGGGAAAGAGGGGTACTGGGTAAAGGGGAGGTCCCCCTCCTCCCCCCTTCCCCCCTCCCCTCCCCCTCCCTCCCCCTACCCCCCTCCCTCCCTCCCTCTCCCTCCCCCTACCCCATCCCCTCCCCCTCCTTCCCCATCTCCCTCCACACCTCCCTCCTCCCTCCACACCTCCTCCTCCCTCCCTCCCCCTTCCCTCCCTCCCGTCCTCCCGGTTACAATGGAAACCCTACGAGGACAGGCCCAACGGGGAAAGAGGGGAACTGGGAAAAGGGGAGGTCCCCCTCCTTCCCCCCTTCCCCCCTCCCCTCCCCTCCCAAACAGTTCAC